>NC_061511.1:33784957-33850936 GCF_022539505.1 Lolium rigidum | reverse complement strand
AGTTACGAGTTTGGCTGCGGTGGTTAGGTCCATTATGGTGGAACCAGCCCACCCAGGTTCAAGTCCTAGATTTGGCATGGGTGTTTGCATTTACCTGGATTTATTTCAGGATTTAACCGGCGCTATGCTTTCAGTGGTAGGTGACGTGCCCGTGAACAGCGAGGCGCCAGTGGTGACTTCGTCAACCTCAAGATATGCCGGCTCAGTCCCTCGAAGGTGCCCATAGGGGTAGGGTGTGCGTGCGTGCGTTCATAGGGGTGTTTGTACGTGCGTGTTTGTGAGCGTCTGCGTTGTACTGTGTTCTCAAAAAAAGGGATAAGCTATGGGTAGACAAGAATGCTCTAGTGATTTTTGTTGTTGTTGAGTAGAACTTTGATTGATTGATACTATTTCGGCAATGACAAGGGATTAACTTGTCAATGTCTACAAGTTGTAGACTAGGGTTTTGCTGGAAGTAGAGGGCAAGTACATCTCGAAGGTTTCAGCCGGAAAAGTACTCGACTACTAGAAAACGAGGGTTGTGTTGACAATGAAATCGATCCTCTCTTTATCCCTCGACTCCCCACTATATAGGAGGCGGAGCCGAGGGTTTCGTAATACACAAGTTACAAAGTTCGGGAAACTCTTTGAGTTCGTCCCGTAATAGTTACAAGTCATTATTCCTAATACAACTCTATATTTCCCAACTATTTCATAACTGGGCTTCCGGGCTTCATAATCTTCGGGTCGTGGGCCTTCAGTAAACCCCGGGTACCTTCTTCGGCAGGCCCATTAGGGATGCCTATGTCAGTAGCCCCCGAGATTTTGCCTGAATCGAAGAATCATGGAAAATCTCCATCTTTACAATTACCATATGGTTTCTTCGAATCAATAAACAACCTTTATGAAGTAATCGTATGTTGTACAGGGATAACGGTAATGGGGCTGGTTCATCTGTCGGATCAGGTACCAGTTAACTGCTCTTGTGGCAATCCGCAAAAACCTACTTTAAGATCACGTCCCTGGACATGATCTCGGGATACTGACGTAATTCGACATGTGTCGCTTAAGGTCTTACCAGATGCCGAATTCCAGTTATGTTTTATCGGGTACCTAACGCGTCCGTTAGGATTTTTCCTCGTATCTGTTGATACGGAAAAAGTAGCAAAACGCCGTCAGAGGCGGTGCTACGCCGCGCAGGACAGATCCTGGGGACTTACCTTCGCAAAGTATTGCGACATTAAGAGATTAATTCGCGACTGAGGCGCTCTGAGAATATATTGTCGAGTGCCTTTTTCAGCTGCTGAAATAGCACATTTATTCGAGTCAACGGATGACTTGTATATTGTTATCTTGTCCTCCCGATGGGAGTATATGAAGAGTTATTTTATAACTCGGAATATGCTCACCATGACTTCTTGAATTTCATCGGGCACGCGAACAACGTTCCCGATGGGAGTAGCTCCCGAGGCTACAACCAAGTTCTTGTACTTGGTTGTAGGCTCACATTTTTAGCACCTTTGTCGTTATATTGTCATTTCTTCTAATTCTCCCCTCTTTATCGGGTGCACGACTAGCGCTCCCGATGGGAGTAGCCCTCGAGCATATGAACAAATGCTTGTATTTGGTCATAGGCTCTCGCCTTTTCTTTATTGTCATGCTCGAAACTTCCCTGTCGATATTCTTGATAAAACTGCTCGAAGTTCTCTCTTAATGACGTTGTTTTTTATGACAGCTGTAGACTAGTGTTTATCCTTCTGCCTCAACTCCGTTACCAAACCTCTTTAAAAAGTAGCCCCCGAGCATTTGAACAAAAACTTGTATTTGATCAAAGGCTCCCGAAATTATCATTGATACTCCTCTGTCGACAACCTTCAAAATATTTGCAACCGCAGTTTTCTACATAATGACGTCATTGCTGATGATAGCCATGATCACTGTATCGGGAAGGCGCGAACTCTGTCCTGTCATTGACTTGTGGGACCAAAAGTCTGCAGTACTTGACACGTTATGCAAGTGGGGGACACACGTCCTCCACTTTCCCTAGCACACGCGCTGTAGCGCCTTTCCAGTTCCTTTGCAGTAAAAAGACTTTATTACCCATAGAGACACGTGTAGAGCATCAAACCCATTCCTGCTGCATCCAACGGCACGGCGATTCGTAGGTTTGCTATAAAGGGTCTTCTTCTTCCTCCGTTTATCCCTTCGCTGCGCCGCACTCTTGCTCTGTCTCTCTCCAAAATCCCCCATTGTCACAACAAAGCTCTTGCTCCTTTGCTTTCTCCACCATCACAATCAACCAAGTTAATGCCACCGCGGGCGAGGCTCTCCAAGCATACCTCTGCAATGGCAACGGAAGACCTGAAGTTCTCTGAGTGGTAGAGATCCAAGATCTCCAACCAAGATGCAAACCTACTCAAGAAGCTCGGGCTCATGAAGAAGGACTAGATGCTGATCTTCCCCGGCGAGGAAAGCTTCCCCACACCGCGCATCGGATACGACGTATTTTTTTCTCAAATTTCCATTTTTTATAACACAAAAACATAATTTACATATTAAAAGAAAGGAAAAAACCCTAAAGAACGCCTGCGCCTAGTGGTTCTCCTCGTCGCCGTCGATCACGGCCGTCGCCGTCGATCACGGCGAGCTCCGGTACCACCCACATCCAGTTGGGAAGTGGCGGAACATACGACGAGCGCGCCGGCGGTGCTGGAGGTGGAGAAGCCCAGGCCTGTGGCGGAGGACGAGGAGCCCAGGCCGGAGGTGGAGGCCCCACGGGCTGTACGGCGGAGGTGGAGGCGGCGGTTCAACCGGTGGTGTGGCCGAGTTCTGTAGCGCCAGTCGTAGGGTTTCTTCCTCCGAGAGGCGACCTCCGAGACGAGGACGCCAAGCCTCGCGATCTCGTCGTCTGTCATGTTGTCCGGGTACTGAAACTCCCGGCCCTCCGCCATGGCCAACTGCCATTCCTGGAAAATGCACCCGACGTAGTCGTCGCCGTCGTTCTTGGCCTCCTCGTTGTGGTACGCCAGCGCCTCGTTGTAGTCCTCGTCGTCGTCGTCGTCCTGTGCAGGCGTCGGCGCCTGCCGTCTTCGACGATGAGGCACCGGTGGACGGTCGAAGGGGAAGTCCCTGTCGCCCATGAAGCCCGCCCTGCTCCTCGGATCCCTCTCGGACTCAAGATAGCTGCGCCAGTTGTCGGAGTCGATGTCGTAGGCGGGATCGACGCGGAGGTCCGGCGGCAGGTATCGCCTCCTTCGCCGGATCTCGGCGCTCCTATCTGGCTCGCGCACAGGCACGGGAGGGATGGGCACCCGGCGGTAGCCAGCCGCCAGGCATGTGCACGTCCCCCAGGCGTCGCACGGCGTCCAGTTCGCGTGCATCAGCCTTCCCACGCCGACGGGCAGCGGCACCCTGTGCAGCTGCTCCCCCTTCTTGGTGCCGCTGCCGGACGCCTCGAAGTCGTTCTTGTTCTTCCCCATGGTGTTGCGGCAGTGGTGGTGGGAGTGGACGTGTGGGCGATGGAGGAACGATGCCAGTGGACTTTTAAGGCCGGTCGCGTGCGTGAAACGATGCCATTGAAGGCGGCGCAGAAGGCCGCCGCCCGCCAGCGCGCGCAGAAGAGGCAGCCGCGACATTGATGGCGAAGGCTGCGGTGCAGACGCGGAAGCGATGGCCGTGGAAACGATGCCCTCGATACATGCTCGCTGCCAGGCAAGCCCGGTGGAGAAACGAGCGGTCACTTGGTGCGTCCGCGCAGCCGCCGCGACGCATTCCAGGCGCAAATATGCATCGGGTTTGCATCAATGCGGACGGTCCGATCACGATGCGTTGCCCTGCTAGAGGTGGTACCAGATGCATTTTTGACCCGAGCGGTCGCTCCGTTGGAGATGGCCTGAGACGTGCAGTCGATGTGGTTCTCGTCATTGCCCGATGTAGACGTCACAAGTCGCGCGGCGATGTTTATAGCCAAAGAAAAGGGGCGGCGCCCTGTTTAATCTCAGCGAGGTCAAACCTAGCAGTTTTATTTTCCTTTGCGTAATTAGCGGCACAACCTTCTCTTCTTTCGTTCGGCCGATACTCCACGTAAGAAGGCACGTCATCCTGTAGGACCTTTCCCGTAAGATTTTTACGTAGATGTAGCATTACTGGTTTGGAAATCATCATCAGAAAAGAAAGAAAAGGGAAGGGCGGCGTAAGTTTGTTTTTTGGGAACTAGTAACAGGAGTTACTTCTATGCCGAGCGACTTGACGTTCCAAACTTGAAAATTTATTGGATCAACTGTGTGAAGTCGTGAGCCTTCACAGTCGCCAATCATGCGTTGACTTGACTTTTGATTTTGATAATATGTATGTGTGGATAAGTTAATCTCCATACCTGTTTTGTTTGCTGAATATGGAACGATACGATGAATTCCTGGCATGCAGTGCTTTTGGAATCATTTTTCTTGAGGTATTTTATGATTTCTGTTTGTAAGGCGACACTATTTATTATGTATTATTAATACTTTGAACCGATCTCTGAAAGGTTATTTGCGATTTTTATTTCGGGGGATTATGTTGTCCTCCCATCCCGGACGATTCTTTGAGTGGAGCTTGGTGGTGGTCATGGTGTGTAATAACCTTTCTGTTCGAGTTGTCACATCGGTTCTCCACACTAGTAGAAAAACCCCCCTTTACTACCGGTTTCAGAGGACCTTTAGTACCGATTTTAGAACCGGTACTAAAAATCCATGACTAAATTTTCCCCCCTTTGGTACCTGTTCCTTGCGAACCGGTACTAAAGGTGCCTCCACGTGGGCACGGAGAAGCCCGCGGGGCTGGAGATCTTTGGTATCGGTTCGTAACACGAATCGGTACTAAAGGGTGTCGGTGCTATTTTTTTATATCAATTTTTTTAATCTATTTTTGAATTATTTTCCACTCCCTCTTTTTATCTATTTTTTCTAGAATTTCTAATATTTTAGTTATTTGACAAGTTTAGTCTCTAACTACACTTATCTCTAGTCAAATTACTCACTCGTGGTCAAACTTCCCGCTCGGTCACCCATCCTCCCAGCACTTCAATACTAGTATGCTTAACTTCCGAGTCCCTTCTCATCTCACTTCCAAGTGCTTCACGCGCATGTTATTGATAGTAGTATCATATCAATCCTATTAACATGTTGGTCACGATATCGCACTTCGTTATTGTTTGAATTCCGCATAATTATTTTAATAAACAAAATTAAAGATGTAAAAATAATATTGAATAAATAAATAAACAATAAAAATATTAATTTTTTTACTTTTAAAATATATTTTAAATTTTAATTTGTTTTTGCAAAATCTAAAACCTGGAAATTTGCAAATTTAAAAATTTACTAACCTTTATGGTTAAGTAATAGTAATCTTTATGCAGGAAGGAATTAATAATTTAAATTTAGAAAATAAAAAATCCTAAATTTCTGGCGAAAACTAAAATATTTCTACTTTCATATTTCCATTTGAAATTTTGAGAATCTAAAAATTGGCTAACCGGGTATGCAAAAGTTAATATTATACGCTTTTTTCCGACGTCGTATGCAAAAGTTAATGCCATTTCACCTTTTTCTAAACTTTTTATGCAAAAAATTTGAAATTCAAATTTCTTAATTTCACCGAATAGTAGGTTGCATAACATAAAAGAATCTGAAAATATTTTATGTGGTGGGGTTTAGGGGTACTACTAGTGATGCTCTAAGTGGAAGCTGTCAAGGTTTAGCTGGAACTTGTGTTTGTTGTGATGAATGATGATACGAGATTTTTTCTGGAATGGTTTGTATTTCAGTTTTGGATCATGTAAAGAGCGTATGCGATACTAGTCTCATATACTCCATCAGTACGATGGATGAGCTTATTATTTCCCCAGAGGTTGATTGTGTCTTTTGATGTGCATATTCAGTTCGAAGTCCACTGTCGTGTTTGGTTCCAAGGTTCTTTGGCAACCTTGAGCTTGTTAGATCCACCTGTAAGAGAGGAATAGATCTGAGAGTGGACATATTATACTTCTAACTTGATTAATTCATGTGTGTCATCTGTTTAGGTGAATGATTTATTAGTCTGATTTAATCTGTGTGTCGAACAAATTACGAGTCTCGTCTAAGAAGCTGAACATCCTTTGTAATGCAAAGAGCGATGCGGTACAGGCTGCACAAGTGACATACGGGTGATAGCAATGGTGGAATGCTAGAATTAAGAAGAACGCTGCTGAGAAGGAGATGACTACCGGCACAGCATATACTACAGTTTTGGGGTTTCAAAGTTTCTGAAGTTGCGCAAAGGGAAGCAAAGAGATGAAACCAAACAGATCCCTGTAAGTGGAGGCGTCCTGTAGGTGACATTCTGAAGATTAATGGTGACGGTGCTTCTTTTATTTAGCGCTGGCACGAATTCTGGAAACTGCGGTTTTTTTTTTAACAAGGGATAGACCCCGAAGGGTCTAGAATCATCCATTAAAATACGAGGCAGGTTACATATTTGCAGGCCGGCCCCTTTACACCACTTGCACTGAAGAAACCTATATTTGAAGATGAGGCCTGCCAAAGTGCAAAAAACACCATAGGACTAAAAATAGAAAAGCAATCAAGTCCCTGGGAGCAGTGGCGGAGCCAGCAGGGTGGAAGCGTGGGGCGGTCCCCACCCTAAGATTTGGCCCAACCCATATATATTCTATAGAAAATGAGAAAAAAATAAAAAAGCCCAACCCAGTTAGGTCTGCCCCACCCTAGCAAAATGGGCTGGATTCTCCACTGCATGGGAGTCTCTACCATCATACGCCGGCGTCCTGAAGGCGTCGGCGCCGAGGAACTGGACGCAGACGCCCGAACACCCCTTTCTGGCGTAGATCCGTCGCCGCCGAACACCTGGACACCACCGGGGACGCACCACTTGAAGGCGACAAGATGCCGAGCTCCAGCCGCGAGGATGAAGAAGAGCCTCCTTCCTGGAGGTTGTCGATTGATGGCCGCCACATCGGCCGTAGAGAGCAGAGGCAGAGCTGCCCCTAGCTTGGTTGCTCGAGTCAATGACGAATCGCCGTCGCCACCGGAGCAGGAACCATCGGAGAACAAGAAAAGCCACACCCACTGTAACATCCCAAAAATTTCAAAAAAACAAACAAAATGAATTTCCCTAGTTCCAAATTTTGGAGCCAACAAAAACTTTTAATAAATTAAGTTTGATACATAGTGATCTTGCTTAATTCTTGTGCTTTTGCCATGATTGTTTAATTAGTATTTGAAATACTCTTAAACCCTAAACCTCATATCCCCTTTTTCCATCCAAGTTAAAATAAAATAAAAAGAATTTAAATAAGAAAAAGGCATATGTGCCTATGGCTATTTGTGTAAAACTTTACCCTAGGTCTTTCTACTTTATTTAGAGGATTGGAAAACCTTCATAAACCGTATCTAGTACTTCTCAAACCCAATCCAAAGTGAAACAAAAGATTTTAAAAAGAAAGTAATAATGCCATAGAGGCATATGAGAGCAAAATATCAAATTTGTGAAATTGAGGATCTTGACCCTAAGACTTGTAGTGAATGGTTGGATCACTCCTATATACCATTTCAAAACTCAACAACATCAATTGGGTCAAGCCTAGTCAAATTAAAAATCAAATGCCACATATGCATAGAGGCATATGTGACACATAGCCATTTTCACCAATTCTTGTCCTATGCACTTCTACTTTGACCAAATGGTGTGAAACCATCTCTAAACCTAATCTAACCCTAAATTGACCCTCAACCTTGCCCAAGTGAAGCAAGGGGAGCACATTACAAGAATAAGAAAAATTGACATGTCACCTCTCATGTGTTATGGCCAATTTTGCAAATCTTTGAGCTAGACCTTCTGGAATGGTTTCAATGGTTGGGAAATGTTCCTAAACTAGTAAGAATCATTTTGGAGTCAAGAAAAATCAAATCAAAAAGAGAGAAAACAAATAGGGAGAAAATCTCATTTTCACTCACATACACATTTAGCCATTTTTGCAAATCTTCAACCAAGGCCACTTCGGCTTGTGCCATTGGTTGTAAAACACTTATATATCAATAACAAACACAAATGCATCAAAGAAACCAGAATCAAATCAAAGAAAAATGCAAGTTCAACTCACATAAGTTAATGGTCACTTTGCCCATTTATAAAATGTTACCCACTTTGCACCCCTGGTTTGGACTTTTCCTAAACCAACCTTGACCAAATCTTGCCATGTCATCCAAGACCTCATCAAGATGAACAAGTTTGATGTTGACCATCAGGGTTGACTCTGCCTAGGTTGACCAGAATAAAGGAGACAAGTAGAGACATTGAAATAAAGAGAAGATTCACCCCAATTCGAAATCTTGCAAACTTTCACCAAATTAACCACCACCACCACCTTTCTACTTCAAATAATATATGAATGCAATCCCCCAAAAATATTTCCAAAATTTGAAAACATTTATCTTTCGGCCATTTTTACAAACACCTTGTGAGCAATATCACACCAAATCAATTTACACTATTTGCAATAGTGTTGGCCCAACCCTTGTCTCCCCTTGGTCCCCTGCAACACCTCCCTAGCCTCCCCATGCCCTAGTGCCCCCTTTTCAACCCTGGCATTGCACTAGTTTGGCACAAACCATGCCATGTCGGCCATACATGCACACACCATGCCACCCTAGCCTCCCTACCTTGCTAGCCATGCCAACCTTGTCTCCCAGCACTCCCTGGCCCTACTGCACATGCCAGTACTAGCCCTGGTCGGAGAGGGACACGGCAATGCCGGGAACGGGACGTGCCCCGACGCGCCCAGAGCCCGCCAGACACGCTCTGGATGCGCCAGTGCGTCGACGAGCGCCGTCGACCCAGGCCCCTCTCGCCCTCTCCCTTCTCCCACGTGCTCCCCTGGACGACAGCAGCCCGCCAGACACGCTCCCGTGCCTGCGCACGCGCCGGAACCGTCGACGTCGCCCCATGCCCGCCCCATCGCGTTCCCGTCCCTGGAGCCTATATAAGCCGTGCCCCTGCTCTTGGACAACACCACACCACCTAGCAGCATCCTCCTCTCCCTCCTAGAGCCTCGCTCTCTCCCTCCCTGCCGCACACCGGAGCAAAGAGCTCGCCACGGCCACCGGCGGCATCCCTCAAAACCGTCCAGATTTTCATCACCATAGCCCCCGAGCCCTACAGCAAAGTTGTCACCCTTGGAAAGAACTTTCAAACGCACCTAACCCCGCCTCAATCCGAGCTCCGAGGTGAGAGTTAGGGCCCCTGCAAGTTGGCAGCATCGGGAGGAAGACGACGGCCCAGCGCCGTCGAATCCCGATACGACGCGCCGCGTGCTCCGCCTGCACCCGACGTGCATGCGCCATGCATGCGTGGCCCAGGCCGCAGCTG
Organism: Lolium rigidum; assembly: GCF_022539505.1. Lineage (NCBI taxonomy): Eukaryota > Viridiplantae > Streptophyta > Magnoliopsida > Poales > Poaceae > Lolium > Lolium rigidum. Next base: position 33,841,555 of record NC_061511.1, on the reverse strand, counting down.
GGCCGGCCCACTTCTTTCCCGCCCACGTTTGATTCAAATTTTCGTTTAATTCTTTTTCAGTTAAATTGCTATCAGATGCGTTGCTAGAAATCAAATATCTCCAAATCTACTTGGCCATTTGTAGTGAATTTCATATGGTTGGAAAGCCTGTGAAATTATCTATCCAATTACACTGGATTCAAACCAATTCTGTTGTGGAATTAAAGTAGCAAAATAAACAAGACATGGACTTTTCTGACTTAGAATAATTATTAAAAATCAACCCTTTTGAATTTTGAGGTGATTCCACCTCTCATAATTCACATTTCACAAACTCTAATTTTTTATGTAAAAATATGATATAGGTACTGTGTATGATGATGGGCTAGAAGCAAAATATTGGCTATGTAGTCAATAACTAGCCCATTTAAACCATTTCAAAAATAGTATTTAAATTATATGAGGTATAGCATCTCATTTAAATATTTATTTCAAGTGATTAAATGTGAGGTACTGACCTTAGTCTTCATTACCCCATAGGATTCTTCCTGAGAAATATTAAATCACCTCAATAGTAGTTTTAAATTAGTTACAACTATGTGTTAAATCATATGAGAGGTATTCCTCTCATTTAAATCTTGTTCTCAAGTAATTCAAAATGAGGTAGTGACCATGGTCTATATAATCTAATATTGAGTTATTTGGTGACATTAAATCACTACCATATTAGTATTAAATTGCATGAGGTATGGAACCTCATTTAAATCATTTTCTCAGATGATAAGTATGAAGAGGTTGACTTTGGTCAACCTAGGTCATATATTATTCATAAGAGAAATTAAATCTTAATAAGATAATGAGAGGAAATTATTTCTCTAAGTAATTAAAAGTAACACCTAAGTTAGTATGAGAGCAAATTATTTTTCTTAAATAAGAAAAACACATCCACCAACTTAATAGTAAGGTGTGATGCTAGTTTAAGTTGTGTGAATCATGTGTGTGCTTAGTTTAGTAAATAAGTTTGGTATGATGATTGTGTACCCCGTATTCGTATTTTAGACGCTAGTACCGGAGACTATCAGGAGGAGGAGGTCTTCTACAAAGAGGAAGGAGAAGAGAACTTTGACCACCACCTCAACCAAGGCAAGATAATACTCTTGCAAAGTGCAAAACTCACCATGAGCAAGGCATTACCCCATTTACTTTATGCTTATGATCCTATTTCCCAGTTTTACTTTACAAGCTTTATTTACTTTTGTTTTATCAAAGTACTTTTGATTTATGATTCACTTGATTAGTATTGGATTAGTACAAGAGTATCAAGGTTAGCCTAGAAGCAAAGCAAAGTACTTAGCACCCCTCATACTTAGATGCTAGTGCTAAATTAAAAGTGACTACCTTAGTTGGGAACTTGTGAAATGAAATGACTTTGAAAACCTTGGAATGATGAGTCATTCTATTTGAAAGATTTTGAAGGTGAATATGATCTGTGAATGACTTGGTGAACTTTACAAAAACTGATGGTTGGGTTCGGATGCGATACCATTCCAATTTTACAAGTACCCCCACAATACCTGAATCTGGGTAAGGCTTAGCTGGAAATTTAGGTGTCTTAGTATGGGTTCCCTCTGAACAAGCGTCATAGGGGTTATGCCGAGGCTGCCTCCGTTGAAAGTGAAATGACGTGAATTGAGGTGAATTGTACGGCCAAGCCTCGTGCGGTTCCCGGGATAACAGTTGGCTATCACCGGGAGGCCAAGCTCATGGGGAGAGGTGCCTATACTAGGGTATGTAAATGAAAGGTTAGGATTGGTAGTTCGCGTACTGCGTACGATAAATCAGGGCCAGTTACCCCTGACGAGCTATTGCAATATTTGTGGCACAAGTGTACAACCTCTGCAGAGTTAAACCTATTCGAATAGTCGCGTCCGCGGTTATGGACAGTTGGGAAGGCCATACTGTTCCGGCATCAGAACTTTTCTAAAACTATGGATGGTGAATGGTGACTTGTGAATTTGAATTTGAAAGGTGACTTTGACTTCGAATCACGACAGAGTTGTGGGAATGACACTAATGTTCCCACTCGAGTTAGTTAGCACATGAAGAGTTGTTTACAAAAATGTTTGTGAACTAAAATTGGCATTATGCAAAATAAACTAGAGCTTAGCACCCCTTACTAGAATTGTTAGCACTTACATTAGTATTAATTTGTGAGTACTTTAAAGTACTCACGGCGTTGTCCCTGGCTATTCAAATGGCCAGACTATGAAGAGGAGCAGAACTATCAAGAGGACGACCAGCAGGACGCCTACGACAACTAGGGAATCTTCTGACGTCAGACATTGGCCCGTGGACTAGAGAGTCCCTTCTATTTACGCTTCCGCTATGAAACTATGAACTTTGTGTATGTTGATCAATAGATCAACTATTTGTGAATATGGATCATGTGATCTCTATTTGTAAGACGACTATGGTATGTAATGAATGATGACTTATGATATTCAACTGTTATGTCTCGCAACAACAATATTCCTGGGATTGCGATGTATGGCATAACAGGCATCTGTACTTAAAAATCCGGGTGTTGACAAGTTGGTATCAGAGCCATTGTTTGACCTTAGGAGACCCTAGTTAGAATGGACGTCCGCAAAACTTAGTTTCAAAAACCAATGAAGTGAATATTTGTGAAAAACTTGTTCTTACTCTTATCCTTGAGATTTTTTTTTAATGAGAAATCTATACTCTACTTTCTTGGCAAGCCTACATAAAATTTTGCACACTTGACTACTTCTTTAACTTACTTATCCTAATTGCTCACAGATGGAGTACCAATGGGAGTTCTATCAGCTTGGTCCCGGAGGCGACCTAAGGTTCGAGAAGGATTTGAAGCAACTAGTGGACTATCTAGGACACCCGTATCCCGAGTTCTTCGGAATACCCCTCAACAACCACTCCGGAGAACCACCTCGGTGGGAAGTTTCTACTGATCTACGAAGAAGGCTTGGAGCCCCGGTATGGGAAACCATCTGGTTTTCGATAACGGGAAACACTTGGAAGGAAGGACTAGTCAGAGCTATGCAAGAAGCAATTTCCCATTTGTGTGGACAAAATGAGAACAAGATCAAGAACACTCGTTTCATCTACTACCCAAGACATGACTCCATGGGAAGACCGATGACCATGCCCCCGCACACGGAGATGAACCACTATGTAGCACACCAGGACTTCAGGCTGTACAAAACCCGCAGGGATTTGGACAACGCCCTCGCCTCTCGCCAAGCACATCACCCGTGAAGACGAAGAATCCACCCGGAAGAGTAGTATCACCCCAGCACTTAAGTAGGTGTGAGTTGTATCAGGATTCCCCTTGTATCGTAGAGCGAATGAATGGTTCTTCAAACCAACGGTGTGTTAGATTTGCAATGTGTGATGCTTGGTATGAATGAAAAAGTGTTGTTGGTTTTTACCCCCGCAACACTACTCAAAATTTCAAATTGTGAACTTTTAAAAATTTAACAAAACAAACCATAGAAATTTCCCTCTTATCTTATCATCTACCTCGATATTCAGATGGCCCCACCAACCCGCAGCGCCAATCAAGACGCCATGATGCAGATGTTGCAAACCATGCTGGAGGATAGGCAAGCTGAACGCCACGCCAACCTTGCAGCACTTCAACAGCTTGCAAACAACAATCAAGGCCATCATGATCACCCAGGATCTAAGCTCAAAAACTTCCAGAACACCAACCCTCCAATTTTCAACAAGACTGAAGAACCCCTAGATGCTGATGAATGGCTCAAGACAATGGAGAACAACCTCGAAGTTGCGGGAGTTGAAGCCGCAGAGAAAGTGTTGTTTGCCACGCACTACTTACCAGGACCCGCAAGAGCCTGGTGGACCAGCACCCGTGCCATGAATGCAGGACAGATGATGACCTGGGAAGACTTCAAGCTGAAGTTTAGCAAGTACCATGTGCCCCAAGGACTGATCAAGAAGATGAGAGACGAGTTCGGGAACTCAAGCAAGGAAGAATGTCCGTGGTGGAATACCGCGACAGGTTTCTTACTCGGTCAAGGTACGCCCCGGATGAGACCGACACCAACGAGAAAAGGAAGGAGAGATTTCTGAACGGACTACATGATGAAATGCAAACCGTGTTAGTGAACATTCCGTTCGCCGACCTCGAAGCCCTGGTGGACTCAGCCATCCAGATGGAAGGGAAGCTGCACCAAGCCAACGAGAACCGCAAGAGAAGAATGATGAACCAGAATGGACCCAACAACGCCCAGAAGTACCGCAACAACTCAACTAGAGGATTTGCCTCAAGATACAACAAGCCCCCAGCTCAGACTTACCGCCCAAGCAACAACAACAACAACCGCAATACCAACAACAACACCAACAACAACAACAACAACAACAACAACAACAACAACAACAACAACAACCACCCCAATGGCAACAACAACCACCCCAATACTACCCCCGTGACTGGGAGTAACGCTGTTCCCGTCAACCCCAAAGACAAGTCCACCGTCAACTGCTATGAATGTGGAGTAGTGGGTCACTACTCCACTTAGTGCCCCAAGAAGCTTGCCAAGATTGCCGCCAATACCGTAGCACCTGCTCAGCAACAGCGCCGCTTTGCAGGAAGAAGGAACCAGAACAACAACAACGGCCGTTTCTACCACATGACTGCCAATGAAGCCCAGGAAGCCCCTCAGGCCATGCCAAGTATGTTCCCCTGTTAAATATCACTGCTCAATCTTTCTTAGGAACCTAACTTTTCTTAAAATCTCGGGCCGAGATTTGTTTAAGGGGGAAGGGTTTGTAACATCCCAAAAATTTCAAAAAAACAAACAAAATGAATTTCCCTAGTTCCAAATTTTGGAACCAACAAAAACTTTTAATAAATTAAGTTTGATACATAGTGATCTTGCTTAATTCTTGTGCTTTTGCCATGATTGTTTAATTAGTATTTGAAATACTCTTAAACCCTAAACCTCACATCCCCTTTTTCCATCCAAGTTAAAATAACATAAAAAGAATTTAAATAACAAAAAGGCATATGTGCCTATGGCTATTTGTGTAAAACTTTACCCTAGGCCTTTCTACTTTATTTAGAGGATTGGAAAACCTTCATAAACCGTATCTAGTACTTCTCAAACCCAATACAAAGTGAGACAAAAGATTTTAAAAAGAAAGTAATAATGCCATAGAGGCATATGAGAGCAAAATATCAAATTTGTGAAATTGAGGATCTTGAGCCTAAGACTTGTAGTGAATGGTTGGATCACTCCTATATACCATTTCAACACTCAACAACATCAATTGGGTCAAGCCTAGTCAAATTAAAAATCAAATGCCACATATGCATAGAGGCATATGTGACACATAGCCATTTTCACCAATTCTTGTCCTATGCACTTCTACTTTGACCAAATGGTGTGAAACCATCTCTAAACCTAATCTAACCCTAAATTGACCCTCAACCTTGCCCAAGTGAAGCAAGGGGAGCACATTACAAGAATAAGGAAAATTGACATATCACCTCTCGTGTGTTATGGCCAATTTTGCAAATCTTTGAGCTAGACCTTTTGGAATGGTTTCAATGGTTGGGAAATGTTCCTAAACTAGTAAGAATCATTTTGGAGTCAAGAAAAATCAAATCAAAAAGAGAGAAAACAAATAGGGAGAAAATCCCATTTTCACTCACATACACATTTAGCCATTTTTGCAAATCTTCAACCAAGGCCACTTTGGCTTGTGCCATTGGTTGTAAAACACTTATATATCAATAACAAACACAAATGCATCAAAGAAACCAGAATCAAATCAAAGAAAAATGCAAGTTCAACTCACATAAGTTAATGGTCACTTTGCCCATTTATAAAATGTTACCCACTTTGCACCCCTGGTTTGGACTTTTCCTAAACCAACCTTGACCAACTCCTGCCATGTCATCCAAGACCTCATCAAGATGAACAAGTTTGATGTTGACCATCAGGGTTGACTCTGCCTAGGTTGACTAGAATAAAGGAGACAAGTAGAGACATTGAAATAAAGAGAAGATTCACCCCAATTTGAAATCTTGCAAACTTTCACCAAATTAACCACCACCACCACCTTTCTACTTCAAATAATATATGAATGCAATCCCCCAAAAATATTTCCAAAATTTGAAAACATTTTTCTTTCGGCCATTTTTACAAACACCTTGTGAGCAATATCACACCAAATCAATTTACACTATTTGCAATAGTGTTGGCCCAACCCTTGTCTCCCCTTGGTCCCCTGCAACACCTCCCTAGCCTCCCCATGCCCTAGTGCCCCCTTTTCAACCCTGGCATTGCACCATTTTGGCACAAACCATGCCATGTCGGCCATACATGCACACACCATGCCACCCTAGCCTCCCTACCTTGCTAGCCATGCCAACCTTGTCTCCCAGCACTCCCTGGCCCTACTGGACATGACAGTACTAGCCCTGGTCAGAGAGGGACACGGCAACGCCGGGAACGGGACGTGCCTCGACGCGCCCAGAGCCCGCCAGACACGCTCTGAACGCGCCAGTGAGTCGACGAGCGCCGTCGACCCAGGCCCCCTCTCTCCCTCTCCCTTCTCCCACGTGCTCCCCTGGACGATAGCAGCCCGCCAGACACGCTCCCGTGCCTGCGCACGCGCCGGAACCGTCGACGTCGCCCCATGCCCGCCCCATCGCGTTCCCGTCCCTGGAGCCTATATAAGCCGTGCCCCTGCTCTTAGACAACACCACACCACCTAGCAGCATCCTCCTCTCCCTCCTAGAGCCTCCCTCTCTCCCTCCCTGCCGCACACCGGAGCAAAGAGCTCGCCACGGCCACCGGCGGCATCCCTCAAAACCGCCCAGATTTTCATCACCATAGCCCCCGAGCCCTACAGCAAAGTTGTAGCCCTTGGAAAGACCTTTCCAACGCACCTAACCCCGCCTCAATCCGAGCTCCGAGGTGAGAGTTAGGGCCCCCGCAAGTTGGCAGCATCGGGAGGAAGACGACGGCCCAGCGCCGTCGGATCCCGATCCGACGCGCCGCATGCTCCGCCTGCACCCGACGTGCATGCGCCATGCATGCGTGGCCCAGGCCGCAGCTGGGCCGGCCCACTTCTTTCCCGCCCCCGTTTGATTCAAATTTTCGTTTAATTCTTTTTCAGTTAAATTGCTATCAGATGCGTTGCTAGAAATCAAATATCTCCAAATCTACTTGGCCATTTTTAGTGAATTTCATATGGTTGGAAATCCTGTGAAATTATCTATCCAATTCCACTGGATTCAAACCAATATCTGTTGTAGAATTAAAGTAGAAAAATAAACAAGACATGGACTTTTCTGACTTAGAATAATTATTAAAAATCAACCCTTTTGAATTTTGAGGTGATTCCACCTCTCATAATTCACATTTCACAAACTCTAATTGTTTATGTAAAAATATAATATAGGTACTGTGTATGATCATGGGCTAGAAGCAAAATATTGGCTATGTAGTCAATAACTAGCCCATTTAAACCATTTCAAATATAGTATTTAAATTATATGAGGTATAGCATCTCATTTAAATATTTATTTCAAGTGATTAAATGTGAGGTAATGACCTTAGTCTTCATTACCCCATAGGATTCTTCCTGAGAAATATTAAATCACCTCAATAGTAGTTTTAAATTAGTTACAACTATGTGTTAAATCATATGAGAGGTATTCCTCTCATTTAAATCTTGTTCTCAAGTAATTCAACATGAGGTAGTGACCATGGTCTATATAATCTCATATTGAGTTATTTGGTGACATTAAATCACTACCATGTTAGTATTAAATTGCATGAGGTATGGAACCTCATTTAAATCATTTTCTCAAATGATAAGTATGAAGAGGTTGACTTTGGTCAACCTAGGTCATATATTATTCATAAGAGAAATTAAATGTTAATAATATAATGAGAGGAAATTATTTCTCTAAGTAATTAAAAGTAACACCTAAGTTAGTATGAGAGGAAATTATTTTTCTTAAATAAGAAAAACACATCCACCAACTTAGTAGTAAGGTGTGATGCTAGTTTAAGTTGTGTGAATCATGTGTGTGCTTAGTTTAGTAAATAAGTTTGGTATGATGATTGTGTACCCCGTATTCGTATTTTAGACGCTAGTACCGGAGACTATCAGGAGGAGGAGGTCTTCTACAAAGAGGAAGGATAAGAGAACTTTGACCACCACCTCAACCAAGGCAAGATAATACTCTTGCAAAGTGCAAAGCTCACCATGAGCAAGGCATTACCCCATTTACTTTATGCTTATGATCCTATTTCCCAGTTTTACTTTACAAGCTTTATTTACTTTTGTTTTATCAAAGTACTTTTGATTTATGATTCACTTGATTAGTATTGGATTAGTACAAGAGTATCAAGGTTAGCCTAGAAGCAAAGCAAAGTACTTAGCACCCCTCATACTTAGATGCTAGTGCTAAATTAAAAGTGACTACCTTAGTTGGGAACTTGTGAAATGAAATGACTTTGAAAACCTTGGAATGATGAGTCATTCTATTTGAAAGATTTTGAAGGTGAATATGATCTGTGAATGACTTGGTGAACTTTACAAAAAATGATGGTTGGGTTCGGATGCGATACCATTCCAATTTTACAAGTACCCCCACAATACCTGAATCTGGGTAAGGCTTAGCTGGAAATTTAGGTGTCTTAGTATGGGTTCCCTCTGAACAAGCGTCATAGGGGTTATGCCGAGGCTGCCTCCGTTGAAAGTGAAATGACGTGAATTGAGGTGAATTGTACGGCCAAGCCTCGTGCGGTTCCCGGGATAACAGTTGGCTATCACCGGAAGGCCAAGCTCATGGGGAGAGGTGCCTATACTAGGGTATGTAAATGAAAGGTTAGGATTGGTAGTTCGCGTACTGCGTACGATAAATCAGGGCCAGTTACCCCTGACGAGCTATTGCAATTGTTGTGGCACAAGTGTACAACCTCTGCAGAGTTAAACCTATTCGAATAGCCGCGTCCGCGGTTATGGATAGTTGGGAAGGCCATACTATTCCGGCATCAGAACTTTTCTAAAAACTATGAATGGTGAATGGTGACCTGTGAATTTGAATTTGAAAGGTGACTTTGACTTCGAATCACAACAGAGTTGTGGGAATGACACTAATGTGTCCACTCGAGTTAGTTAGCACATGAAGAGTTGTTTACAAAAATGTTTGTGAACTAAAATTGGCATTATGCAAAATAAACTAGAGCTTAGCACCCCTTACTAGAATTGTTAGCACTTACATTAGTATTAATTTGCGAGTACTTTAAAGTACTCACGGCGTTGTCCCTGGCTATTCAAATGGCCAGACTATGAAGAGGAGCAGAACTATCAAGAGGACGACCAGCAGGACGCCTACGACAACTAGGGAATCTTCTGACGTCAGACGTTGGCCTGTGGACTAGAGAGTCCCTTCGATTTACGCTTCCGCTATGAAACTATGAACTTTGTGTATGTTGATCAATAGATCAACTATTTGTGTAATATGGATCATGTGATCTCTATTTGTAAGACGACTATGGTATGTAATGAATGATGACTTATGATATTCAACTGTTATGTCTCGCAACAACAATATTCCTGGGATTGCGATGTATGGCATAACAGGTATCTGGACTTAAAAATCCGGGTGTTGACACCCACACACCTCCCCTCGCCACCACGCCAGGACAGAGGCAGAGAAGGAATGGAACCCCCCCTTCTCAGCACGGCCCCAGCAGGACCACCGGCTTTATTGACGAAGATGGTGCTCCTCTTGCTCGCCAGCACCTCCGGCCACTGGAGGAACCAACCGGTGAAGAGGAACCCTAGCCTGAGCCCGATCTGGCCGAACAGATCGAGCCCCCACCTCCAAGCTACTGGCATCACCCCAAGATCCACAGGGGTAAACCTAAGAACTAGAAGGGAGAAGATCTAGACTACACCACTCCGGCGCACCACCTCCACCGTCTCCGGCCAGCTATTCCAGCGGAGGGGCTTCGGATCGCACCGGTTGTAACATCCCAAATTTTAAAGCAAAGAGAAAATGAATTTCCTTTTTCCAAAAATGAGAACCAACAAAAACTTTTCTTACATAGAGTACTATGTCTAGTGCTCATACATAATAATTGTGTTTTGTCATGATGTGTGTTATTTTGCTATGTGATAAACCCTAAAACCCTAAAGTGATCAAGTGAAGATCACCAACCAAATAAAATAAAAGAGAAAGAAATCAAATAAGAAAAACCCTAAACCCTAACCTTCTCAAAAATCATTTGGATCTATTTTGAGAAACCAAGATAAAAGAAAAAGACATATGTGGGCCTATAGCTCTAATATATAAATTTTGAACTCTACCATTCTTTCTTCTCTAAATAGTGATGAACCATGGTAAACCCCACTAAGACCTAAACCTCATCTTCATTATCACCATCTATTTAAAAAAATGATATTAAATAATAAAGGCATATGCAAGCCTATGGCTACTTTTTGCAAATGCTCCAACTTTGAGTGTTGACCTTGGTATATGATTTGAAATACATCAACACACCCAACTAAGTAATTATCAACCAATTCAAGTGAGAAAGAAAATAAAATCAAACATATGCTTAGAGGTATATGTGCCTATGGCTATTTTTGTAAAACTTTACCCTAGGCCTTTCTACTTTATTTAGAGGATTGGAAAACCTTCACAAACCTTATCTAGTACTTCTCAAACACAATCCAAAGTGAAACAAAAGATTTTGAAAAGAAAGTAATAATGCCATAGAGGCATATGAGAGCAAAATATCAAATTTGTGAAATTGAGGATCTTGACCCTAAGACTTGTAGTGAATGGTTGGATAACTCCTATATACCATTTCAACACTCAACAACATCAATTGGGTCAAGCCTAGTCAAATTAAAAATCAAATGCCACATATGCATAGAGGCATATGTGACACATAGCCATTTTCACCAATTCTTGCCCTATGACTTTAAACCTTACCCAAATGATGTGAAACCATCTCTCAACCTAATATAACACTAAATTGACCCTAACCCATGCCCAAGTAAAGCAATGGGAACAATTTACAAGTTTAATGAAATTTGACACATCACCTCTTATGTGTTATGGCCATTTTTGCAAATCTTTGAACAAGACCATTTGAAATAGTTTCAATGGTTTGAAAATGTTTCTAAACTAATAGGAATCACATTAGAGTCAAGAAAAGTCAAATCAAATGGAGAGAAATCAAATAGTGAGAAAATTCCATTTTCACTCACATACACATTTAGCCAATTTTGCAAATCTTGACCTAGACACTCCCATTGCCTCAAAATGGTTTGAACCTTTGTCCCCACACAATCTAACATCAAATAAACCTCACCCTTGTCAAATTGAGGCCAAGAAAAATAAAAGAATAAATAGTTAGAAATTCACAAAACCCTCACATATGGTTTATGCCATTTTTCCAAATATTTGACCTAGACCAATTTGGCCTTCACCAAGAGTTGAATAATGATACTAAACACTTATTAAAACTTTTGGAATCAAAGAAACACAATTCAAATGAATTTCAAATTCAAATTTGGCTCACATATGATATTGGTCAAATCTGCCAATTATAGTCTGATCACTAATTTGAGCCCTTGCAATTCAATATTTTCTAACTAAACTTTCTCAACTCTTCGCGTGTCATCCAAGAGGACATCAAGATGAACAACTTTTGTAAAGACAACCATGCCAAATTCATCTTGGATCAAAAACTATGCTCATGCAAAGTTGGAACTTTTTAACATTTTGCAATTCTTTGATTTTTAAAATTCCACCACCACACATGTTTGTCTCTGGTCAATTGCAACTTATCCAAGTATCCTATTTTCAAATTTTTGAACCATAATGAACAAACCAAATTTTTGACAAAACTTGCAAGTTGCAAATAGGCATAAATGCAAACACTATTTGAAATAGTGTTTCTTGTCCAACCTTGACCACCACTAGGCCTCTACATGTTCCCTTGTCCCCTCCAACATCTGGTCCCCTCTCCTCCTCACAAGCAGCACAGCAACCCTAAGGGAGACCCTAGAGATGCATGTGCATGGCCATGCCGGCCATGCCACACATGGCACCCCTCTCTCCCTCTCTCCCCACCTATCTAGCCTGGCCTACCATGTCCCCCTACTCCCTCACACCCTACTGAGCCTGCCTAGCCTAGCCCTGGTCGGAGAGAGACCCGCCACCGCCGGGAACGGGTCGTGCCCCGACATGCATTGGACACGACCGTGCGTCGACCAGCGCCGTCGACCCGGGGCCCCTCTCGCCCTCTCCCTTCACCAGTGTGCACCACGAGACGGCAGCATCCCGCCAGACACGCTCCCGTGCCGGAGGACGCGCCAGAACCATGTCGACCTCGCCACATGCCGCCATGGCCGCCCCGTCGCGTTCCCGCCCCTGCACGCTATATAAACCCCTCCTCTCGCCTTGGACAGCACCACCACACATAGAAACATCCTCCTCTCCCTCCTCGAGCCTCTCCTCCTCCCTCCTTGCCTCTCCACGGCCCCAAAACCTCGCCGGAGTGCACCGGCGGCCACCCTCAAAACTGCCCAGATTTTTGTCACCATAGCCTCCAACTCCTACCCCATCTTGTAGCCCTTGAAGAGAGCTTTCCAACGCAACCAACCCCGCCTTAATCCGAGCTCCGAGGTGAAAGTTATGGCCCCCGCAAGATCCCTGGTTCGGGAGGAAGACGACGGCCCAGCGCCGTCGGATCGTCATCCGACGATCTGCGTGCGTCGCCCGCGCCCGACGTGCATGCGCCATGCATGCGTGGCCCAGGCCGCAGCTGGGCCGGCCCACTTCTTTCCCGCCCCCTGTTTGAATTCAAATTCGTTTAATTCTTTTTAGATAAATTGCAAACTGATGCTGTGTTAGAAATTGAATAACTCCAAATCTACTTGGCCAAATTCTACAAAATTTATATATTTGGAAAGCTTAGAGTTTTCTCTACACAATGCCATTGGATTCAAACCCATATCTGTTGTAGAATTAAATTATAAAAATAAACAAGACAGGAACTTTTCTGCCTTAGAATAATTATTAAAAATCAACCTCAAATGATTTTAAGTTAATTCCAACTCCTATAAATCACATTACACTTGTACTAATAGTTTATGCAAAAATATACCATGCTTACTTTGCATGATCATTCCATAGTTTAAATAAAGGACTATATGGCTATTTCTAGTCAAAGATATTGTCCAAAACTATTAATCAATCATAGGGGAGTTTTTATCTCATTTAAATCTTGTCATGAACAATTCAAAATGAGGTAGAGACTCTGGTCATATATGTCTCATATGAATTGTTGATGATATTAACTCACCTCAATAGTAGTTGTTAACTTAGTTACAACTATGTGTTAAATCATATGAGAGGTATTCCTCTCATTTAAATCTTGTTCTCAAGTAATTCAACATGAGGTAGTGACCATGGTCTATATAATCTCATATTGAGTTATTTGGTGACATTAAATCACTACCATGTTAGGATTAAATTGTATGAAGTGCTTCACTTCATTTAAATCTTGTCCCAAATACTTTCATATGAAGTATTGACCCCTGGTCAAATACTCTTACATGAAATACTTGGTGAAGTTAAATCATAATCAGCATTGTTAAATAGTATGAGGTACTCTACCTCATTTAAATCATTTTCTCAAATTATGATGATGAATGGTTGACTTAGGTCAACATGAATTCAGGTGTGATTGTTTGAGAAATTAAATCTTAAGAAGATTTCAATGAGAGGAAATTATTTCTCAAGAACCATATGGAAACTATCATTTACATATATAATGAGAGGAAATTATTTGTCCTCAAGCAACACCACCAATGCACCCTAATTATATTAATTGTGTGCTTAGAGTAGCTTGTGTGAATATGTGTGATAGCCATTGAATTAGCTTGGTGATTGTATCCTCGTATTCGTATTTTAGACGCTAGTACCAGAGACTATCAGGAGGAGGAGGTCTTCTACGAAGAGGAAGGAGAAGAAGATCACTTTGACCACCTCAACAACCAAGGCAAGCTAAGACCTATGCAAGCTAATATTCTTGCAAGTTACCCAAGTGCAAAGCTCGATAGAGCAAGGCACCACTACATCATACTTTATGTTTAATGATCCCATCCCAAGCTTTTACTTTACAAGCTTTATTGATTTTGATTTATCAAAGTTACTTTTTGATTCATGATTCACTGGGTCTAGATTTATAGAAGAACAAGAGCATCAAACTTAGCCTATAAAGCTATAAGCTAGTTAGCACCCCTCATGACTAGTTGCTAGTGCTAACAAATGAAATTGACTACTCTAGATGGGAACTTGTGAGTTTGAAATGAATTTGAAAACCTTGGAATGCTGAGTCATTCTATTGAAAGATTTTGAAGGTGAATGTGACTTGTGAATGACATGGTGAATTTTACAAAAGCCGATGTTTGAGTTCGGATGCGATACCATTCCAATTTTACAAGTACCCCCACAATACCCGATATGGGTAGGGCTTAACTAGAAGTTTATGTATCTTAGTATGGGTTCCCTCTGAACAAGCGTCATCGGGGTTATGCCAAGGGCTGCCTCCAAAGAAATATGGAACGATGTGATATGACGTGAATATGAGGTGAATGTCCGGCCCAAGCCCTCGTGCGGTTCCCAGGCCGACGGCTTGTCTTCACCGGGAGGCCAAGCTCATGGGGAGAGGTGCCTATACTAGGGTATGTAGGTGAAAGGTTATGGTTGGTAGTCCGCACACGGAGTGTGATAAATCAGGGCCAGTTAACTCTGACGGATTATTGCAAATGTTGTGGCACAAGTGTACGACCTCTGCAGAGTGTAGAACTATTCGAATAGCCGCGTCCACGGTTATGGACGGTTGGAAAGGCCATACTGTTCCGTCATCAGAATTTTTCAAAAATGTGACATGTGAAGGGTGGCTTGTGATTTGAACTTGAAATAGCGACTTTGACTTGAAACACAATTGAGTTGTGGGAATGACACTAATGTTCCCACTTGAGTTAGTTAGCACATGAAGAGTTGTTTACTAAAATGTTTGTGAACTAAAATTGGCTTTATGCAAAAGAAACTAGAGCTTAGCATCCCCCTTACTAGAAATGTTAGTACTTACATTAGTATTAGTTTGCGAGTACTTTGAAGTACTCACGGCTTTGTCCCCGGCTATTCGAATGGCCGGACTATGAAGAGGAACAAGCAGTATGAAGAGGATGGACAGCGGGACGTCTACGACAACTAGGACTACTCCCGACGTCAAGCGTTGGCCTCGTGGACTAGAGAGTCCCTTATCTTTACGCTTCCGCTATGTATTTGTGATGTGTGTTGAACCAATAGTTCAACTATTATTGTAATATTGGATCATGTGATCTATTTGTAAGACGACTATGATATGTAATGAATGATGACTTATGATATTCAACTCGTTATGTCTCGCAACAACAATATTCCCGGGATTGCGATGTATGGCATAACGGGCATCCGGACTTAAAAATCCGGGTGTTGACAAGTTGGTATCGAGCCATTGTTTGACCTTAGGAGACCCTAGTTAGAATGGACGTCCGAAAAACTTAGTTTCAAAAACCAATGAAGTGAATATTTGTGAAAACTTGTTCTTACTCTTATCCTTGAGATCTTTTGCAAAAATGAGAAATCTATACTTTACTTTCTTTACAAGCCTACCTAAAATGTTGCACACTTGACTACTTCTTTAACTTACTTATCCTAATTGCTCACAGATGAAGTACCAATGGGAGTCCTATCAGCTTGGCCCCGGAGGCGACCTAAGGTTCGAAAAGGATTTGAAGCAACTAGTGGAATATCTAGGACACCCGTCTCCCGAGTTCTTCGGAATACCCCTCAACAACCACTCCGGAGAACCACCTCGGTGGGACGTTTCTACTGATCTACGAAGGAAGCTTGGAGCCCCGGTATGGGAAACCATCCTGGTTTTCTGTAACGGGAAACACTTGGGAGGAAGGACTAGTCAGAGCTATGCAAGAAGCAATTTTCCGTCTGTGTGGACAAAATGAGAACAAGATCAAGAACACTCGCTTCATCTACTACCCAAGACATGACTCCATGGGACGACCGATGACCATGCCCCCACACACGGAGATGAACCCCTATGTAGCACACCAGGACTTCAGGCGGTACAAAACTCGCAGGGATTTGGACAACGCCCTCGCCTCTCGCCAAGCACATCACCCGTGAAGACGAAGAATCTCCCCGGAAGAGTAGTATCACCCCAGCACTTAAGTAGGTGTGAGTTGTATCAGGATCCCCTTGTATCGTAGAGCGAATGAATGGTTCTTCAAACCAACGGTGTGTTAGATTTGTAATGTGTGATGTTTGGTATGAATGAAAAAGTGTTGTTGGTTATACCCCCCTCAACACTACTCGAATGTTTAAATTTTGAACTTCGTGAACTCTAATTCAAAACAAACCGTAGAAATTTCCCTCTTATCTTATCATCCACTCCGATGTTCAGATAGCACCACCAACTCGCAGCGCCAACCAGGACGCCATGATGCAGACCGTACTGGTCAACATCCCCTTTGCTGACCTAGAAGCTCTGGTGGACTCCGCCATCCAGATGGAAGGGAAGCTTCACCAAGCCAATGAGAATCGCAAGCGCCGGATGATGAATCAGCATGGGTCCAGCAATACCCAGAAGTACCGCAACAACTCATCTGGAGGATATACTCCAAAGTACAACAAGCCCCCTGCACAGAACTACCGCCCAAAATACACCAACAACCACGGAGGACCCCCGAAGCCCGGAGGCAACAACAACCACAATCGCACCAACAACAACAACAGCAACAACAACAACAACACTGCCCCAAAGACTGGAAGTAATGCCATCCCCATCAACCCCAAGGACAAGTCAACCATAACTTGTTATGAATGTGGAATTGTGGGACACTACTCCAACGAGTGCCCCAAGAGACTCGCCAAGATTGCCGGCAACCCCGCTGCACCTGCTCAGAACCAACGCCGCTTTGCCGCCAGAAGGAACCAGAATAACAACAACGGCCGCCTCTACAACATGACTGCCGCAGAAGACCAAGAAGCACCTCAAGCCATGCCAAGTATGTTCCCTGCTAAAATCATATCGCCCAATCTCTCTTAGGAACCTAACTTTTCTTAAAATCTCGGGACGAGATTTGTTTAAGGGGAAGGGTTTGTAACATCCCAAATTTTAAAGCAAAGAGAAAATGAATTTCCTTTTTCCAAAAATGAGAACCAACAAAAACTTTTCTTACATAGAGTACTATGTCTAGTGCTCATACATAATAATTGTGTTTTGTCATGATGTGTGTTATTTTGCTATGTGATAAACCCTAAAACCCTAAAGTGATCAAGTGAAGATCACCAACCAAATAAAATAAAAGAGAAAGAAATCAAATAAGAAAAACCCTAAACCCTAACCTTCTCAAAAATCATTTGGATCTATTTTGAGAAACCAAGATAAAAGAAAAAGACATATGTGGGCCTATAGCTCTAATATATAAATTTTGAACTCTACCATTCTTTCTTCTCTAAATAGTGATGAACCATGGTAAACCCCACTAAGACCTAAACCTCATCTTCATTATCACCATCTATTTAAAAAAATGATATTAAATAATAAAGGCATATGCAAGCCTATGGCTACTTTTTGCAAATGCTCCAACTTTGAGTGTTGACCTTGGTATATGATTTGAAATACATCAACACACCCAACTAAGTAATTATCAACCAATTCAAGTGAGAAAGAAAATAAAATCAAACATATGCTTAGAGGTATATGTGCCTATGGCTATTTTTGTAAAACTTTACCCTAGGCCTTTCTACTTTATTTAGAGGATTGGAAAACCTTCACAAACCTTATCTAGTACTTCTCAAACACAATCCAAAGTGAAACAAAAGATTTTGAAAAGAAAGTAATAATGCCATAGAGGCATATGAGAGCAAAATATCAAATTTGTGAAATTGAGGATCTTGACCCTAAGACTTGTAGTGAATGGTTGGATAACTCCTATATACCATTTCAACACTCAACAACATCAATTGGGTCAAGCCTAGTCAAATTAAAAATCAAATGCCACATATGCATAGAGGCATATGTGACACATAGCCATTTTCACCAATTCTTGCCCTATGACTTTAAACCTTACCCAAATGATGTGAAACCATCTCTCAACCTAATATAACACTAAATTGACCCTAACCCATGCCCAAGTAAAGCAATGGGAACAATTTACAAGTTTAATGAAATTTGACACATCACCTCTTATGTGTTATGGCCATTTTTGCAAATCTTTGAACAAGACCATTTGAAATAGTTTCAATGGTTTGAAAATGTTTCTAAACTAATAGGAATCACATTAGAGTCAAGAAAAGTCAAATCAAATGGAGAGAAATCAAATAGTGAGAAAATTCCATTTTCACTCACATACACATTTAGCCAATTTTGCAAATCTTGACCTAGACACTCCCATTGCCTCAAAATGGTTTGAACCTTTGTCCCCACACAATCTAACATCAAATAAACCTCACCCTTGTCAAATTGAGGCCAAGAAAAATAAAAGAATAAATAGTTAGAAATTCACAAAACCCTCACATATGGTTTATGCCATTTTTCCAAATATTTGACCTAGACCAATTTGGCCTTCACCAAGAGTTGAATAATGATACTAAACACTTATTAAAACTTTTGGAATCAAAGAAACACAATTCAAATGAATTTCAAATTCAAATTTGGCTCACATATGATATTGGTCAAATCTGCCAATTATAGTCTGATCACTAATTTGAGCCCTTGCAATTCAATATTTTCTAACTAAACTTTCTCAACTCTTCGCGTGTCATCCAAGAGGACATCAAGATGAACAACTTTTGTAAAGACAACCATGCCAAATTCATCTTGGATCAAAAACTATGCTCATGCAAAGTTGGAACTTTTTAACATTTTGCAATTCTTTGATTTTTAAAATTCCACCACCACACATGTTTGTCTCTGGTCAATTGCAACTTATCCAAGTATCCTATTTTCAAATTTTTGAACCATAATGAACAAACCAAATTTTTGACAAAACTTGCAAGTTGCAAATAGGCATAAATGCAAACACTATTTGAAATAGTGTTTCTTGTCCAACCTTGACCACCACTAGGCCTCTACATGTTCCCTTGTCCCCTCCAACATCTGGTCCCCTCTCCTCCTCACAGCAGTCACAGCAACCCTAAGGGAGACCCTAGAGATGCATGTGCATGGCCATGCCGGCCATGCCACACATGGCACCCCTCTCTCCCTCTCTCCCCACCTATCTAGCCTGGCCTACCATGTCCCCCTACTCCCTCACACCCTACTGAGCCTGCCTAGCCTAGCCCTGGTCGGAGAGAGACCCGCCACCGCCGGGAACGGGTCGTGCCCCGACATGCATTGGACACGACCGTGCGTCGACCAGCGCCGTCGACCCGGGGCCCCTCTCGCCCTCTCCCTTCACCAGTGTGCACCACGAGACGGCAGCATCCCGCCAGACACGCTCCCGTGCCGGAGGACGCGCCAGAACCATGTCGACCTCGCCACATGCCGCCATGGCCGCCCCGTCGCGTTCCCGCCCCTGCACGCTATATAAACCCCTCCTCTCGCCTTGGACAGCACCACCACACATAGAAACATCCTCCTCTCCCTCCTCGAGCCTCTCCTCCTCCCTCCTTGCCTCTCCACGGCCCCAAAACCTCGCCGGAGTGCACCGGCGGCCACCCTCAAAACTGCCCAGATTTTTGTCACCATAGCCTCCAACTCCTACCCCATCTTGTAGCCCTTGAAGAGAGCTTTCCAACGCAACCAACCCCGCCTTAATCCGAGCTCCGAGGTGAAAGTTATGGCCCCCGCAAGATCCCTGGTTCGGGAGGAAGACGACGGCCCAGCGCCGTCGGATCGTCATCCGACGATCTGCGTGCGTCGCCCGCGCCCGACGTGCATGCGCCATGCATGCGTGGCCCAGGCCGCAGCTGGGCCGGCCCACTTCTTTCCCGCCCCCTGTTTGAATTCAAATTCGTTTAATTCTTTTTAGATAAATTGCAAACTGATGCTGTGTTAGAAATTGAATAACTCCAAATCTACTTGGCCAAATTCTACAAAATTTATATATTTGGAAAGCTTAGAGTTTTCTCTACACAATGCCATTGGATTCAAACCCATATCTGTTGTAGAATTAAATTATAAAAATAAACAAGACAGGAACTTTTCTGCCTTAGAATAATTATTAAAAATCAACCTCAAATGATTTTAAGTTAATTCCAACTCCTATAAATCACATTACACTTGTACTAATAGTTTATGCAAAAATATACCATGCTTACTTTGCATGATCATTCCATAGTTTAAATAAAGGACTATATGGCTATTTCTAGTCAAAGATATTGTCCAAAACTATTAATCAATCATAGGGGAGTTTTTATCTCATTTAAATCTTGTCATGAACAATTCAAAATGAGGTAGAGACTCTGGTCATATATGTCTCATATGAATTGTTGATGATATTAACTCACCTCAATAGTAGTTGTTAACTTAGTTACAACTATGTGTTAAATCATATGAGAGGTATTCCTCTCATTTAAATCTTGTTCTCAAGTAATTCAACATGAGGTAGTGACCATGGTCTATATAATCTCATATTGAGTTATTTGGTGACATTAAATCACTACCATGTTAGGATTAAATTGTATGAAGTGCTTCACTTCATTTAAATCTTGTCCCAAATACTTTCATATGAAGTATTGACCCCTGGTCAAATACTCTTACATGAAATACTTGGTGAAGTTAAATCATAATCAGCATTGTTAAATAGTATGAGGTACTCTACCTCATTTAAATCATTTTCTCAAATGATGATGATGAATGGTTGACTTAGGTCAACATGAATTCAGGTGTGATTGTTTGAGAAATTAAATCTTAAGAAGATTTCAATGAGAGGAAATTATTTCTCAAGAACCATATGGAAACTATCATTTACATATATAATGAGAGGAAATTATTTGTCCTCAAGCAACACCACCAATGCACCCTAATTATATTAATTGTGTGCTTAGAGTAGCTTGTGTGAATATGTGTGATAGCCATTGAATTAGCTTGGTGATTGTATCCTCGTATTCGTATTTTAGACGCTAGTACCAGAGACTATCGGGAGGAGGAGGTCTTCTACGAAGAGGAAGGAGAAGAAGATCACTTTGACCACCTCAACAACCAAGGCAAGCTAACACCTATGCAAGCTAATATTCTTGCAAGTTACCCAAGTGCAAAGCTCGATAGAGCAAGGCACCACTACATCATACTTTATGTTTAATGATCCCATCCCAAGCTTTTACTTTACAAGCTTTATTGATTTTGATTTATCAAAGTTACTTTTTGATTCATGATTCACTGGGTCTAGATTTATAGAAGAACAAGAGCATCAAACTTAGCCTATAAAGCTATAAGCTAGTTAGCACCCCTCATGACTAGTTGCTAGTGCTAACAAATGAAATTGACTACTCTAGATGGGAACTTGTGAGTTTGAAATGAATTTGAAAACCTTGGAATGCTGAGTCATTCTATTGAAAGATTTTGAAGGTGAATGTGACTTGTGAATGACATGGTGAATTTTACAAAAACTGATGGTTGAGTTCGGATGCGATACCATTCCAATTTTACAAGTACCCCCACAATACCTGATATGGGTAGGGCTTAACTAGAAGTTTATGTATCTTAGTATGGGTTCCCTCTGAACAAGCGTCATCGGGGTTATGCCAAGGGCTGCCTCCAAAGAAATATGGAACGATGTGATATGACGTGAATATGAGGTGAATGTCCGGCCCAAGCCTCAGTGCGGTTCCCGAGTCGACGGTTTGTCTTCACTCGGGAGGCCAAGCTCATGGGGAGAGGTGCCTATACTAGGGTATGTAGGTGAAAGGTTATGGTTGGTAGTCCGCACACGGAGTGTGATAAATCGGGGCCGGTTAACTCCGACGGATTATTGCAAATGTTGTGGCACAAGTGTACGACCTCCGCGAGTGTAGAACTATTCGAATAGCCGCGTCCACGGTTATGGACGGTTGGAAAGGCCATACTTGTTCCGTCATCAGAATTTTTCAAAAATGTGACATGTGAAGGGTGGCTTGTGATTTGAACTTGAAATAGCGACTTTGACTTGAAACACAATTGAGTTGTGGGAATGACACTAATGTTCCCACTTGAGTTAGTTAGCACATGAAGAGTTGTTTACTAAAATGTTTGTGAACTAAAATTGGCTTTATGCAAAAGAAACTAGAGCTTAGCATCCCCCTTACTAGAAATGTTAGTACTTACATTAGTATTAGTTTGCGAGTACTTTGAAGTACTCACGGCTTTGTCCCTGGCTATTCGAATGGCCAGACTATGAAGAGGAACAGCGGTATGAAGAGGATGGACAGCGGGACGTCTACGACAACTAGGACTACTCCGACGTCAAGCGTTGGCCTGTGGACTAGAGAGTCCCTTATCTTTACGCTTCCGCTATGTATTTGTGATGTGTGTTGAACCAATAGTTCAACTATTATTGTAATATTGGATCATGTGATCTATTTGTAAGACGACTATGATATGTAATGAATGATGACTTATGATATTCAACTGTTATGTCTCGCAACAACAATATTCCTGGGATTGCGATGTATGGCATAACAGGCATCTGGACTTAAAAATCCGGGTGTTGACACCGGTCAAGGAAGAAGGGCGACCGGTTACTGTAGAGCGATGAGAGCGGGGGGGGGATGAACGGGTTGAAAACTGCGGCTTTGTCATTAGAGATGCTGAAGCCTGAAGGGGAGGTCGCTGGATCGGGAGATGGCTTGAAACGTTTTGCTCAAAATGCTTTGCATATTGGAAAGCGTGCATACAAGCGATCTAGGCGGCGAGTCATTTTTGGCGTGACCAACACCCAGATCGAGACGGACTGCCAAGTTCTTGGTTCAGGACCTCAGACTATGATTGATCGACTCATGGAGTCGTGGAGTACACCAGATGCTGCTTCAGTGCTTCGTTTAAACTTTGATTCAGTTTCTGTTGGTTGGTACTTGGAGTTGGACGTGAGTACGCCTGTTTATTTCGCTGGTTCGTATTCGGATTTGGATTCGAGGCGATGTCGGTGGATTAATTGATTTTTCTTTTGCATCGGTTTCCAACTACAGGCTCGGAAAGCTCGAAAAAGAAAAAGACTGCAGGCTCGAGGGGTCGCTCTGTAGAAGAGTTGAGGTGAGAGGGAGGGGATCAGAAGTTGGATATGTGGGACCCACATGTCAGCTGGATATTTATTGAATATCCATGGGGCAAAACCTCTACGCACCTCATGAGTTATCGGATATCCGCCCCATAAAATTCGTGGATATCCGTGGATACCCGGACATAATCAACCTTCCATACCCGTGCCCGTTGGCCGGATATCCGTGGATACCCGGATCCGTGGATAAAATTTCCATCCTTATTCAGAACATCAGACCAGACCTGGTTCGTAGGTGTGTATAGAACTCTAACCTCTCCCGCATGACCCAACCCTAACCTCTCCCGCACCCGTGCGGCGGGGCCGCGCCACGCCGGGCGGCCACCTCCTACTTTCCCCCGGCGCCCCTTCCTCGGTCTCCTCTCCCGCCGCCGCCCAGGGCGTCGCCGGGCAAAGCCCCTGTGTGGCGCGACGGCGGCGGCTTTCCTCGGCCTCCTCTGTCGCGGATCGAGGAGGCTCGGCGGCGTCCGGCCTTTCCTTCCACGCGACGACGTTGCGGGGTTGCGGCCCTAGGAGAAGCTTCTCCAGCTGGCGGCGAAGGCAGGTGGTGGCGCTGGCCCCTTGGGTCTAGCAGGCTCTCCTTCTTCTCCGTCGATGGCGTGGAGTCTTACCCGGGCTACCTCTGCGTCGTTGAAGACGGCTGGGAGGTGGTGATGTGCCTTGCTGGCGGCGGAGGGAGGGTGGGGGCGGGCTGCAGGGGGAAACCCTAGGTCCCCTTCTCCTCGCCTATCGGCGGCCGGCGGTGGAGGGCTGGCGTTCGGCTGCGGTCGTGCCTAGGCGTGTGTGGTGTCTCCGGACTACGGCGATCTGCTTGGTGTCTCCGGCGGCAGCTATGGCCAGCCCGGGATGGTCGCCGGCGTGGGGGCCCGACCTGAATAAAGGCGGCGGTCCTAGGGCCTCTCTTGGGTGAAGAGGAAGACCTACCGGAGGCCTGAACTCGCGATCTGGCCGGAGTGTTGAGTTTCGGAAGGCGCCGCCGGCAAGTGTAATAGTGCTTCTATTGCCTGGAGTTTGCTGGATCGGTGGTATTCGGTCATGCGTACCCATGCTTTTATTCCGACCGTTTGGTCTAGAGGGAGCGGCGCGAAGCTCTTTTCTGTGTTGACACCAAGTGACAGCTGATCCATCACTAGTAGGAAAAGCCTCATCAGTGGCGCACGGAAATGGGATTCTGTGGTGCATGAGAGGTGCGCCACAGAAACGTCGCCACAAAAATAAGGTTTCTGTGGCGCACCTGGCCGTGCGCCACATAATTAAGGTTTCTGTGGCGCACTAGGTCCGGTGCGCCACAGAAATAAGTAGTTCTGTGGCGCATGTGATATAACTGCGCCACAGAATTATGTTTTGGTGCGCCACAGAACAATCTATAGGTATATTCGATTTTGTGCTCCCTGGTGTATTATACAGGTTTTATACTGGTTTTATGCACTGTATACAGGTTATATACTGATATAATATAGACAGATATAATATGGACATATATAATCATCACATCATCATCACATTACTTAGAGCCCGATCGAGTTATACATATAGCTCCATACAACTCATAATCCATGCAAATTAATTAATTTCTCATCATCTCTAGATACAAACGAAGTGACACCGGCCGCCGCCTACACTAGGATGAAATAGAGTACCGCCGCGACGATGGTGAGCAAGAGCGAGAGCACAAGGAAGGTCTTCATATTGCTCTTGTTCGACTGGTGCGCCCTCCACTTGGCAACCGCCTCGTGTCTAGTCGGGTACCCTTTGTAGCAGTTGCTGCTGAACTTGTGCACCTGTTTGTTGCACTCCTCCCACTCCTCGTACACTCCTCGTACACTCCTGGAACCCGCCCCTCGCACACGACGTAGTACGTCATCTCTATGGATGATGACCCACAAGTATAGGGGATCGCAACAGTCTTCGAGGGAAGTATTACCCAATTTATTGATTCGACACAAGGGGAGACAAAGAACACTTGAAAGCTTTAACAGCGGAGTTGTCAATTCAGCTGCACCTGGAAACAGACTTGCTCGCAAGAGTTTATCAGTAGTAACAATTTTATAGTAGCAGCAGTAGTGAAATAACAGCAGCAGAGTAACAAAGAGAGCAGTAGTGATTTTAGTAAACATCAGGATTAAAATACTATAGGCACGGGGACGGATGACGGGCGTTGCATGGATGAGAGAAACTCATGTAACAAATCATAGCAGGGCATTTGCAGATAATAATAAAACGGTGTCCAAGTACTAATCAATCAATAGGCATGTGTTCCAATTATAGTCGTACGTGCTCGCAATGAGAAACTTGCACAACATCTTTTGTCCTACCAGCCGGTGGCAGCCGGGCCTCAAGGGAAACTACTTGGATATTAAGGTACTCCTTTTAATAGAGTACCGGAGCAAAGCATTAACACTCCGTGAACACATGTGATCCTCACGTCACTTGCCATTCCCTCCGGTTGTCCCGATTTACGTCACTTCGGGGCCATCGGTTCCGGACGATGACGTGTGTATACAACTTGCGGGTAAGATCATAAACAACGAATATCATGATGAAATAATAACATGTTCAGATCTGAGATCATGGCACTCGGGCCCTAGTGACAAGCATTAAGCATAACAAGTTGCAACAATATCATAAAAGTACCATCTACGGACACTAGGCACTATGCCCTAACAATCTTATGCTATTACATGACCAATCTCATCCAATCCCTACCATCCCCTTCGGCCTACAGCGGGGGAATTACTCACACATGGATGGGGGAAACATTGCTTGGTTGATGGAGAGGCGTTGGCGGTGATGGCGGTGATGATCTCCTCCAATTCCCCGTCCCGGCGGAGTGCCGGAACGGAGACTTCGGCTCCCGCGACGGAGTTTCGCGATGTGGCGGCGTTCGGAGGGTTTACGGCGACTTCGACTTCTCTCCGTGCGTTTTTAGGTCGAGGCGAATAAGTAGTCCGAAGGGGGACGTCGGAGGCCAGCCGAGGGGCCACACCACATGGCCGCGCGGGCCCCCACGGGCCGCGCCGCCATGTGGTGTGGGGCCCTCGGGCCTCCACTTCAATTGTCCTTCGGCTCCGTCGGTATTCTGGGAAAATAGGCCCTTTCGTCAAAATCCCGAGGTTTTTCCTGAAAGTTGGATTTCTGCACAAAAACGAGACACCAGAACAGTTCTGCTGAAAACAGCGTTAGTCCGTGTTAGTTGCATCCAAAATACACAAATTAGGGGCAAAACAATAGCAAAAGTGTTCGGGAAAGTAGATACGTTTTGGACGTATCAACTCCCCCCAAGCTTAGCTTATTGCTTGTCCTCAAGCAATTCGATTAACAACCGAGCGATAAAAGAACTTTCACGAACACATTTGCTCATATGATGTATATATTCTCATGATATGGCTAATACTTAAGCGAGTTCATAATAAGATACATGCAAATAAGATCATCTAACAGCTATGTCAATCATGAAGAGGTACCAACAATTAATAATAAGCATCATGAATCATGTATATAAGCAGGATTGCAATGTTCATAAGAGAGTATGATAAAGTGGTATCTCGCTTGCTCGTATTTGATCGGCAAAACATAAATGCCCGGGCACCTCTGGAGTTCATAGAAAGACTAGAAGTAGTGATTGTCAAAGATAAAAGCATCAAAGTTATACCACAATCAATCATATTTTGAGACAAGCATATTATACTAAGAATGACAGTTGTGCTCTCAAGAAAGTGCTCAAACAAATAATGGAGACACAACATACAAGTAAAAGATTGACCCTTCGCAGAGGGAAGCAGGGATTAACATGCGCTAGAGCTTTTCATTTGTAAAGCGGGAGTAAAATTATTTTGAGAGGTGTTTGTTGTTGTCAACGAATGGTAATGGGTACACCAACTACCTCGCCAACCGGACTTTCAAGAGCGGCTCCCATGAATTATTTGCATTTTTATGTGGCACTCCTTCCAACCTTTCTTACACAAACCATGGCTAACCGAATCCTCGGGTGCACTGCCAATGATCACATACCATGAAGGAGTGCCTTTTTAATTTAGTTTTATTATGATGATGACACTCCCCCCAACCTTTGCTTACACAAGCCATGGCTAACCGAATCCTTCGGGTGCAGTCCAACAATCACAAACCATGGAGGAGTGTCTATTTAAGTTAATTAATTTGGGACTCGGGAATCCCATTGCCGGCTCTTTTTGCAAAATTATTGGATAAGCGGATGTGCCACTAGTCCATATGAGAGTCCGTCAAAAGTAAATGACAAGGTTGAAAGCTAAACACCACATACTTCCTCATGAGCTATGAAACATTAACACAAATTAAGAAGCATTTTGAAGGTTTTAAAGGTAGCGCATGAGAATTTACTTGGAATGGTTTGAAATGCCATGCATAGGTATTTATGGTGGACACTTTGGAATAACTTGGGTTTCATGTGTTTGGAGGCACGAGCAGCGTTCCCGCTCAGTACAAATGAAGGCTAGCAAAAAGACTAGGGAGCGACAAATCAAGAGAGCAGTAACTGTCATAATCATGCTTGCGGCAAAATAAATTAACTGAGGCATAAAAGTGATACAAGAAATCTGAAGCAATGTAAATCATTGAGGCTTAATTGACTCTTGTTCAGTCATATGCATGCGTGAGCATGTGCCAAGTCGATATAAATGAATTATTCAGAGGAGGATACCACAATGCCATACTTACTTATGAATAAAACAATGCAAGCAAACATCCATGACATGCTACTCATATTAATAGATTGGAGCTAATTATGAGAGATCATGAACTACTAAACTTTCTTAAATGACATATACCTCACATGAACCAACTAAGCATGCTCACATGGATGAGTATATGTACAAAAATGAAAACAAATAGAGTTCATACCAGCCTCTCACCACAATCAGATTGTCGTAGATCGTCATTATTGCCTTTTCACTTGTATAGCTTGGATAATATGAAATGAAAACCACGCTCCAGCCACCGAAGACCATTGAACTCATAATGAACTTTACAAACCAAAGAAGAACATCAAATATTTTTGGTGTTTTCGAATTTGAGAACAAGAACAAAAGGAAACAAGCAAACAAAGCAAAATCTTTTTGGGTTTTCTTATAGCAAACTAGCAATAGCAAATAAAGCGAAACAAATGCAAGAAACAAAGATAAACAAATGATGAAGAGAAACAACAGAAATATTTTTGGTCTTTTTGTGTTTTGGGAAAGAAACAAAGTGGAAACAAGAAATAGCAAACTAAAAGAAACACAGAAAAGCGAAATGGCAGAAATCTGCCAAAACCTGACAGCAGTACAGAAATCGATTTTTACAAAAATCTTACGTTGCTCAGTTCAAAACGTGTTCAACTAATGAAAGTTAGATAACAACCTGGGGAACATGCACAAAAATTTGCAACTCAAAATAACGTTCTAGCTGTGCGCACGAATTTTTACGGTAACAGCCCAGAATCTGTTTTCAGGCAGCACTTCCCCAAATATCATCTTCCTCTCATTAGAAAACCACTCAAAGAGACTAAACAAGTATATACAAGTATCCAGCAATCATAATATGCAAAGAATGAGTGATGCCGGTATTCCTCCCCCCAAGCTTAGGCTTTTGGCCTAAGTGGAGTTCAATTCCATCGATCCCATGAGGTAGTGTCTCCGTAGTATGACGAAGATGGATCGTATTCCGGGTATGTGCTAGAAGAAGCACCCGGATACGTGACGGTGTAATCGTAGGAGGGCTCGGCGTCCTCGGAGTCATGCTGCTGATGGAAATCTTGTATCTTCATATGTTCTTCCACCTCCTCCTTAGTGCGCGACCATGGTTGCCTGTCGATATCGAACAAACCTGGCTGGGGAAGAGGGATTTCTTTCTCATCCCCGTCAGCAAACAACATTCTATAGGCCATATTATCTAAAGTAGACTCGGTGGTAACAAATTGATGGTTTTTCATAGCAATGATATCAAGCCTCCTAGGGGTTAATGGTACATCATTAGGATCAATAGGAAGCTCTAAATGTGTTAAAATGCGCGAGTGCAATAGTTCCTCCAAAAATAGGCCCCTTGGTAGACAAGCGGCGAGCAATAAGAGAAACAAGATGATAAGATGTACTGTCCAGTAAGTGCAATATTCAAGAAAGCAAGATGGTAACTAGAAATATTGCTAGTGTTCTCCCTACCAAGTATGCTAGTGGCAACGTAATATGCAAAATATTTAATGGCGGGGAGTTGAATGTTCGTTATCTTTCCCCGCTGAATGGTGCGACAGTCATCATTGGTGATCCCTCGATAGAGCTCCAACAAGTCCCGAGGGTTGTTATCGATCCTCCTTGCTGTACCTACAGGGGCAATATCCAATGCACGACAAAATTCTTCCAATTCCATAGTAACAGGAGTACCATAGATCTTGAATGCAACTGTCGGATTATATTCCGTGTTTTGGAACTTGAAGCTCTCAACAAAAATCTTGGTGAGCATGTGGTATTGCTCCCTTTCATCTCCAACGTAGGTGGCTAAGCCCCCCCTGTTGACAAGGGTGAAGAAATCATCCAATATCCCTGCATTTGTCAGAAAATCATAACATGGGAAGGATGAGGCATTAGGAGCCCCATTGTCCTCTTCGGGCGCGAAGCTAGGCGCGATGATGTCCTCATTGTACGATCGCCTAATTTGGGTGGCGGTCCTAGAAGGCCTCCCGGTGCTGGTTGTTCCTTTCTTGAACAATTCTCCAAATTTGAACTTCTTCATTTTCTGAAATTTTCAACAAACAATATAAAACTTGATTTGGTGACATATAATTGAGGGGAACTACTATAGGAACTTGCTAGAGTACTAATCATGCATCAAAACTAGTTTCTACCACTTAGAACAAGCATGCAAGCTCACTAAACATGTTACCTACAGCAGCAAAATATTCAAGATATACTCAACCAAACAAAATTCTACTTGGATGGATGGAGGAGTCACATACCAAGGAGCAAATGTGCCAAATTTCAGCAGGAAATCTGAGCTGAGCAAAGAGATCGAGAAATCTGGAGTTCTTGAGCAAAAACGCGAGTGAGAGGAACTTGGTACGAGTTTTTTCGGGAGAGAGAAGGTGCTGGGAGAAAGAGATGACAAAGTGGGGCAAGGAGGAGCCCACACCACATGGTGGCGCGCCCTCCTCCTTGGCCGCGCCGGCCTGTGGTGTGGCACCCTGTGGTGCCCCACAGGTCATCCTCTGGTGCTCCCAGGTGCCTTGTCGAAAAATAGGACCAACGGTGTAATTTTCGCGAATTTTTGAAAACTTTGAAAAATGCACATTTTCTGGGTATTAAGTTTATTATTATTGGCCAGGAAAATTTTTGAAATCCCAAATCAACTAAGAAACTTTGCAAATTAAAAATGCTACAGCAACTAAAGCAAGTGGAGGAAGAAAGAGATGTTGTTTACCTCCTCTATGCATATAAAAGGTATTTGTTAACAAGGTTGATCAAGTCTTGCCACCAAATAAATTTTACATAGCATATGAAGAAATAAACCTCAAATCAATCATGTTACCTTGAATTGTATTGATATGGATCCAATCACAAGAGTTTGATATTCTTCTTTAGGCTCATATATAGGACAATCAATAGTTCCCACTTTGATAGTTCTCACATTAGAAATAGTATTAACTCCGCACGCTTTTTCAATCCTCTTGGGGAAATAGACGGTGTGTTCCTTATCATCAACATTGAAAGTAACCTTTCCTTTATTGCAATCAATAACAGCCCCTGCGGTGTTAAGAAAAGGTCTCCCAAGAATAATAGACATATTATCATCTTCGAGACATTTCCAACACAACAAAATCAGTTAATATCAAGCGGTTATTAGTAACTTGAACAGGGAACATCCTCACACATACCAACAGGAATAGCGAGTAGATTTATCAGCCATTTGCAAAGATATATCAGTAGGTATCAACTTATCTAAGTAAAGTCTCTTATAAAGAGAAAAAGGCATAACACTAACACCGGCGCCCAAGTCACATAGAGAAGTTTTAACATAATTATTCTTAATAGAACAAGGAATAGTAGGTATACCTGGGTCGCCCAACTTCTTTGGAACTTTGCCATTAAAAGAGTAATTAGCAAGCATAGTGGAAATTTCCTCATTGGGGATTTTCCTTTTGTTAGTAACAATATCTTTCATATACTTTGAATAAGGAGGCAATTTAATAGCATCGGTCAAAGGGATTTGCAGAAATAAAGGTTTCATCCAATCACAGAATTTATTATAGTGTTCTTCTTCCTTTGATTTTAGTTTCTTAGCAGGAAAAGGCATTTGCTTTTGCACCCAAGGTTCTCTTTCATTACCATGTTTCTCAGCAATAAAATCTTCTTTAGTATACTTTTTATTTTTAGCATGCTTTTCGGGTTCTTTTTCAACCTCTTCTTTATCGGGAGTATCATTCTTATCATTATCTTTATCATGTTGATTACCACTTTCGGTTTCAGCATCGAAATAGAAATACTATTAGGATCATTAACAGAGTTCGAGAGGATTCTACAACATTTTTATGTTTCTTTTTCTTTTTCTTAGAATGAGCTCTAGGTTCAATGCGTTGAGAATCTTGTTCAATTCTTTTGGGATGCCCTTCGGGATATAGAGGATCCTGGGTAGAGACACCACCTCTAGTTGTTACTTCATAAGCATGTTTTTCTTTAGCATTATTTCCTAACAAGTCATTTTGCACTTTAGTGAGTTGATCAATTTGAGTTTGAACCATATGAAAATGTTTAACAAGCATCTTAACATCATTGGAGGTTCTCTCCACAATATCATGCAATTCACTAATAGCTTGAGAATTTTCCATTAGATGATTCTCTACTCTCATATTAAAATTTTCTTGCTTAACAATATAATTATCAAACTCATCTAAGCATTGCGCGAGGAGGTTTTGAATACGGAATATCTTCCCTAGTAAAGCGTTGAAGGGAATTTACCTCAATCATGGATGAAGGGGGAATTATCTCACATATATCTTCTATAGGAGGTAGATTCTTCACATCTTCAGATTTAATACCTTTCTCCTTGAGAGACTTCTTGGCTTCCCTCATATCTTCATCATTCAATTTAATTAAACCCCTCTTCTTCACTATTGGTGTTGGAGTTGGTTCAGGCGTAGTCCAATCATCATAATTCCGGCCTATTTTAGCCAATAATTCTTCGGCGTCGTGCGGAGTTCTTTTCCGAAAACACAACCAGCACAACTATCCAGGTATGCCCTAGACTCAATGGTTAGTCCACTATAAAATATATCAAGTAAATCATGCTTTTCCAAATCATGGTCGGGCGAGCTCTAATAAGAGAGCAAAATCTCGCCCAAGCCTCGGGCAATTTCTCTTCATCTCCTCGATCAAAATTATAAACTCTCCGCAAAGCAGCATGTTGAGCACTAGCAGGGAAAGTATTTCCGAAAGAAAACAACAAGCAATTCTTTTGGACTTTTAATAGAGCTAGGTGGCAAACTATTATACCAGGTTTTAGCGTCATCCTTTAATGAGAATGGAAAGATTTTAGCAACAAAGTAAGTACGCTTCTTAACATCATCAGAAAACAAACTACTCAAAGTAGATAACTCAGTCATGTGTTCAACAGCACTTTCTTTTTCAGTACCACAAAAAGGTGTTTTCTCGACAATAGCTATATGAGATAGATCAAGAGAAAAATCATAATCTTTATCCCTAATGTTTATAGGAGATGTGGCAAATTTATGATCAGGAGAAAGTTTATATCTAACAGTATGTTCTGCAAGCAACTTTTTAATTTTTCTTGCATCAGTAGTAGCATGGCATTTTTCTATAAAATCATCATCAAGTTCCACATAATCTTCATCAAGATCATCACTAGAGTATTCAAGTTCAGGTGAATTAACAGGTGTAGTAACATCAGGAGTTTCAGCATTTTCAATTTGTCTAGATCTAGCAATGGAAGCATCTAGAAAAGTTCCCAATGAACCACTATCATCAAGCACAGCAGAAATATTATCAGTATTATGAGAGTTTTCAGATTCAGCATAAGTACCAGCATTTGAAGCATGTGGCGGTGAAACAAGTTTATCAATCACAGATGGTGAATCAAGAGCAGCAGAGGTACTCAGAGTTGTACATTTTCTTGTAGTGGATGGTAATATGGCGACCTTAGTATCGCGAGTTTTACCCATGATGGAGAATTTGCAGCGAACAATATCAATCCAAGTGAACTTCCAAATAAAGCTATGATCCCGACAACGGCGCCGGAAAATAGTCTTGATGACCCACAAGTATAGGGGATCGCAGCAGTCTTCGAGGGAAGTATTACCCAATTTATTGATTCGACACAAGGGGATACAAAGAACACTTGAAAGCCTTAACAAGTGGAGTTGTCAATTCAGCTGCACTGGAAACGAGACTTGCTCGCAAGAGTTTATCGATAGTAACGGTTTTATAGTAGCAGCGGTAGTGAAATAACGACGCAGAGTAACAAAGAGAGCAGTAGTGATTTTAGTAAACAGCGAGGGTTAAAATACTGTAGGCACGGGGACGGATGAGGGGCGGTGCATGGATGAGAGAAACTCATGTAACAATCATAGCAGGGCATTTGCGAGATAATAATAAAACGGTGTCCAAGTACTAATCAATCAATAGGCATGTGTTCCAATTATAGTCGTACGTGCTCGCAATGAGAAACTTGCACAACATCTTTTGTCCTACCAGCCGGTGGCAGCCGGGCCTCAAGGGAAACTACTGGATATTAAGGTACTCCTTTTAATAGAGTACCGGAGCAAAGCATTAACACTCCGTGAACACATGTGATCCTCACGTCACTGCCATTCCCTCCGGTTGTCCCGATTTCTGTCACTTCGGGGCCATCGGTTCCGGACAGTGACGTGTGTATACAACTTGCAGGTAAGATCATAAACAACGAATATCATGATGAAATAATAACATGTTCAGATCTGAGATCATGGCACTCGGGCCCTAGTGACAAGCATTAAGCATAACAAGTTGCAACAATATCATAAAAGTACCATCTACGGACACTAGGCACTATGCCCTAACAATCTTATGCTATTACATGACCAATCTCATCCAATCCCTACCATCCCCTTCGGCCTACAGCGGGGGAATTACTCACACATGGATGGGGGAAACATTGCTGGTTGATGGAGAGGCGTTGGCGGTGATGGCGGTGATGATCTCCTCCAATTCCCCGTCCGGCGGAGTGCCGGAACGGAGACTTCGGCTCCCGCGACGGAGTTTCGCGATGTGGCGGCGTTACGGAGGGTTTACGGCGACTTCGACTTCTCTCCGTGCGTTTTTAGGTCGAGGCGAATAAGTAGTCCGAAGGGGGCGTCGGAGGCCAGCCGAGGGGGCCACACCACATGGCCGCGCGGGCCCCCACGGGCCGCGCCGCCATGTGGTGTGGGGCCCTCGGGCCTCCACTTCAATTGTCCTTCGGCTCCGTCGATGTCGGGAAAATAGGCCCTTTCGTCAAAATCCCGAGGTTTTTCCTGAAAGTTGGATTTACGCACAAAAACGAGACACCAGAACAGTTCTGCTGAAAACAGCGTTAGTCCGTGTTAGTTGCATCCAAAATACACAAATTAGGGGCAAAACAATAGCAAAAGTGTTCGGGAAAGTAGATACGTTTTGGACGTATCAATGGACACAAGGCATATTAGTATATAACGCAATGGAAAGAGTTAGAGGGTTCACATGCATACATATTCACAAGAATTAAAGCAAGGAAATAATAATAAACCTAAAACACATATAGCATCGGTATCACATAAGTAATATGGTTCAACGATAACGACTACAATAGTAATTGAAGTAAAACAACGACGACCACCGTTTCGAGCAAATTAAGCAAGTTAAGTTTACAACACGGTACAAATTGTCCATCGATTCAAAGTAATGCTAGGCACATCGGCCTCGGTCAACGAGACGTCTTCTTGAGCGGCTCCGGGAACGGCTTGTACAAGTCCTTCGTCGTCCACGTCCTTCCATCACCCTGCCTATGTAGGCGTTCTTCGATATCCCTCTTAGACAACGCTCTGACTGCGTGTAAGAGCCCCGATGCGTTGGATACATCTTGTAATATAATTTCCGAGAGCTTTACTTGGATGCGATGGAAATCTTCTCTAAGATCATCATCATTGATTTCCCTCGACATTTTAATGGGGTCTCGCTTACTAGGTGGCAGAGACATCATCTCTGCATCCTCGACAAACCCTTTAAGGTGATGGAGGACATAGAATGCCTCCTTAATGCTGCCAGCTGGCTTCTTGATACAAGGGAAGTTGATCACGTGCTTGAACCCGATCTTTTTAGTGTCCGGCCTGATATATTGCCCATTCTTGTCGAAGGTGCCTCCATTTTTGGAGTAGCCAAGGATAGCCTCATCGAGAACACCCTTTATTCTGTTGTAGTCTTTCTTCGTCGTCGTACTCGACGAGTCGAAATACTGGGCTAGTGACCACTTCGGATCTAGGATGATGAGTGTGCAGTATTTGTCCCTGCTCAACACATGCAATTGAAATGGAATGTTGGAAATGATCGTCAATGGAAGAAATATATAAGAAAGCATAAGTTACGACGGCCATGAGCGGATGTGTACTTACTTGGGAAAGACAGGCAGAAGAATGGTGTTGCTCTCTTTGTACATGAGCATGAAGTTCTGGAGGTACCGCACCGCCTTGGTCCGTGTCCTTGAGCCGTCCTGGAGCTGGCTATCACGCATGTAGTAGGGATCCGCTACCGCGATGTGGCCGGGTCTCTCTCTGTTGATCTTCATCTGAAGATTGATCGCGTATAGGCGGACCAAGTTATTGTCGAGCCGTTTCGAGTGAAATAGATTGAAGACGTCCTCGAACGCTATGAAGAAGATATCCGCGGGGTCTTCATTGACGAAGTTCTGGTCGGACGGCACCTTGACCGAGAACACCGGGTAATTTGGATCCTTTTCTTTAAGAAGGACGCTCTCTAGATAATTAATAGACTGCTGAAAAGGGAGCATTGGTCCACTTGCGAGGTGTTCCATGTCCGGAGGCAGTATAGGTTTACCAGCTTCATGACACCGGGGCAAGCCATCCGGTGTAGGTGGTACCATGTCGTCGGCCCGGATCCTCTTAGGAGCAGGCTGGCTCGAAGATGCGCCCTTCTTGGCTCCTCTCTTCCTTGCCTTCTTCACCTGACCTACGGGGGGTGCTGGTGGTGCTGATGGTGGTGCTTCGGGTGCTGGTGGTGCTTCTGAGGTTGCTGGGGTTGATTTGGGTGGCTCCCCGATGATCGTCTTACGCAGCGTGTTAGGGCTGAAAACGGTAGCGAGGCTTGACTTGAGCTGGATTGCCAGCCTCCGGAGGAGTGTCTTGAGAAAGACCCGTGAATACCAGGCGCCGCTCGTGATCGTAGGGGGACGACCAAGTTGATCGCCGTGAGTGCGGAAGGCTTGTTCATCCATAGGAGGCATGTACATATCTTGGCTGCAGGCGCCAGTGTTGATGTAGGCATCGATGTCATCATCTACATCGTTGCCATCAAGTGGCGCCATGTCCTGGACCTTAGGTGGTGGCGGTTGCGATGCCGCCGCTTGGCGTACCGTGCGTCTAGTTGACGGTCGTTGCGGTAGCGCTCCCAACAACTGTTTGTGGCGTGTGGTGGTGGCGGCGATCGTCGGTTCCTTCCAGGTGGCGGCGGCGACCGCCGGTTCCTTCAGGATAGTGGGGGCGGCGACCGCCGTTTCCTTAAGGGTGTCGTTGGCGCTGGCGATCTTGGGCCGGATGATAGGGGAGGTGGTGCCGGTGCTTTTCTTAGCACTCGGAAGACCCCCCCCCCCCGACGATCTGGTTCTTCGGCCATTTCATAAGCCATGAGGTGCAATCCCCAAGGGGCAAAACGTCGCCTTCGTCTGTGCCCGGAGGTTGAAAGGGGGGATGGCGTAGCGGTACTCCGGCACTACCATTACCAACTTGACCTTCGCCACGTCTTCCGCCAATCTAGCGCCGTGCATAACAAGGGAAGCCATGACAAGGCCGCTAGCAACTTCCACCAACTTGCCGCCGGGCTCCACCGTTTGCAGAAGTATGCACTTGTTCATCCCGAGTCGGGGCGCCATGTTGGGCATCATGAGATGGCGGTCACGAAAGGCATATATAGTTAAAGAAGATGACGCGAAGGAGTAACTAATGAGTTTACCTCCTTGATGGCGTCGATCTCGGCTACTGTCGATACAAGGGCGGCGGTTGGGGGCGTCGATGCGACCAGTTGGAGCTGCGGCGGCGGTTGGAGCTGCGGCATCTGGTGGAGCGGCGGCGTCTGGTGGAGCCCCGACGCCGGCGTCGGGTGGAGCGGCACCGTCGGCGACACATGGAAGCTTGAGTTGCTGCCGCTGATGCTGGGCACATGTATCGGCCCCACTTGACCTCCCGCATTCCAAGCAGCTAACCCCTCCATCAACCCAGGGGGGATGATCTGCCGGATCTTCTCGTCCAATAACTTGTTCATCATCTCCGTGTTCTCCACGGGCTTTTCGGCCACCAGCTTCTCTAGTGACTCCACCTTCTTCTTCAGCTCCTGAACCTCGGATTTATCCTTAGCCGACGACCTCCTCTCCAGCTTTCTCGTCTTGGCATCCGATCCGTAGTACTCGGATAGCTTCATACTTGTGCCAAATCCGGACACACGGCCACCCGACGTCGGTGGCTTGTCCAGCTCCCTCTCCTTGTATTTGTTCGTCGCCCTATTGAAAGGCGTGTCCCACGGTTCCGTCGACCCCTGGGACGACGGGCCAGCCGTACAAGTAGCCTTCGTCAACTCTTCATCCTTCAGACAAAGGAACTTAAGGTTAGCCCATTTGGCTTCATTGCCCAATAAGATGAGCGAAATAATATAGAACTATCCTTACCAGGTACTTCTCAAAATCCCTCACATCTTTGTGATCCGTAATAAATTCCCCCGTCTTCCAGCCTAAGTAGTAGCGGGACCGGACAAAGTTCCTAGCATGTACATCCTGGATTTTGTGCCAGGGGTTTTCTTTCCCCAGACGTACCATCTCGGCATCCTCCTTGTCCCAAGTGGGCTGTTTTCCTCGGTAACCGCCGCTTCCGCAATGGTGGGTCCCTAAGTTCAAGTCCCGCATTTTCTTCCCCCAGGCGGTCCATTTTTTAACAGAGTCAGTCTGTAAGTAAGACTTGAATGCATTAAAGTCTTCTAAGGAGATCGACGAGTCTTTGCTACTTATCCGCTCCCAGCTTTCACCGGCCTCGATCTTTCTCTTCAGCCGGTTCTTCCAGCTGCTCAAGGCGGTGCTCATCTTCGTGAGAGCTAAAGAGTCCACCTTCTTATTGAACGGCTCCGGGAACGTGTATCGTTGGTGAAGCTTCTGGAGGAGGGATTGGGCAATAGCCGCGTTCTCCTTGCTTCTGAGGTCCTGAGTTAGGATCGGCACGGTTTCACGGACGATGCACCCTAGTTGCATGCCGTATCCTTTGGCAACCCACGAAGGCTCCATCGGTAGGCCACTTTCGGAGACTACCGTGACAGCATCGGTGACGTTGGCGAGCACTTGCGGCCTCCGATCCCTCCTTGGCCTCCTCGCCGTCCTCTTCTTCTTACCCTCCTGAGGGTTGCCGCTGCTATCACCTTCCGTGCGGTTGGCCGCGTTCTCTTCACCGGTATCGGCGGCGTCGTCCCAGGTATCGTCATCGTCGCCGGTGTCAACGGCGTCCCCCCGGCCCTCTCCCTCGGAGGCGGCGTCCCAGCCCTCGTCGGTGTCGTCGGCGGCCCCCCGGCCCTCTCCCTCGGAGGCGGCGTCCCGGCCCTCTTCCTCATCGCCGGGCGACTCGGCGGCGGCCTTCCGGGGCCGCTCGTAGCCCTCCCAGAAGTCCTTGTTGGCCTCTCTCGCTTCTTCGTTCTGGCTCCTGGGCTTAGAAGTGCTGCCCGACATGTTTAGTTGCACTTCATTAAAAAGAGGCAAAAAGTTAGTACAAAAGTCAACCAAAAAATTCGGCATGACCTTTGCTAATTTTTCTATGTAGGAGTGCCCATTTCTCAACCGAAACGGAAGTGAATCAACGCTTCGGGAGAAATGGGCAACTCAATGAAATCCCTGCAAAACCTGGAGCCCACATTCATCACCATATTCACAGATTCTAACCATGTTCATCATCATACAAAATTGTATCCAAATACTACTACATCAAAACCTGGAGCTACAACTACATCAAAACCTGGAGCATCAAAAACCTGAAGCATCAAAGCCTAGAGCATCTACAACAAAACCTGGAGCATCAAAAACCTGAAGCATCAAACCCTGGAGCTACAACTACATCAAAATCTGAAGCATCAAAACCTCGAAGCATACAACTACATCAAAACCTGGAGCATCAAAACCTGGAGCATTACACTTATACTTACAAGTAGCACTAACCACTTATACTTACGAGTAGCACTAACCAAAGTAGCATCATTAGCTTGAACCAAGAATTGCTAACAAATCCTAGCTAGCAGTAGTAATAAAGAACATCAACATATAAAATTCCAGAGATAATTAAATAGCAGAAGCTTGAGCATCATATGGAAATGCTAGTGACTTCAAATGAAAATGCTATTACTCATAAATATTCCCCAAAATGGGTCAGGAGAGACTGTCCATTCTTGCTAGGCAGAGGCATTTTTGGTTGAGAGGAATATTCTTGCTAGGGCAGAGGTGGCCAGAGGTGAACTAAAACCATCTATGCATTCTCATCTTGCAACCAGGGAGCATGAGCATGATCATTTCATAAAATTCAAACAGTAGCATTTCATGTACTAGTAGCATTATTATCTTGAAACCCCAAGCAGTAATTCAAAATCAACAAATCCTAGGAAGTAGCATTTCATTTTATTAACCAAGCATTTTCATTTTCTAAACCTAAATTTTCTACTGCCAACAAATCCTAGCATCAATTCAAAATCAACTAGGCAGTAGCATTTCATTTTATTAAAAAACCTACTGCATTGTATTGAAAAACCTACTGCATTGTTCATTTTATTGAACCATTAGCTCTACTGCAGGCAATGAATTAAAAAAAACAGCAAGCAATGAATTAAAAAAATAGCAAGAACCTTATTAGCTCTAGTGCAAGCAATGAATTAAAAAAACAGCAACCAATGAATTAAAAAAATAGCAAGCAATAAATTAAATAGCATTTGACTGCATCATTTGCATTTACATTTAAACCAGTAGCATCATTTGCATGAACAAGAGAACCTAAATCAATTTCTAGCTTGTACATTTCATCATTTCATCATAGCATCATAGCATCATTTCATCATTTCCATTTAAACCAGTAGCATCATTAGCTTTCACCAAGAATTGCTAACAAATCGTAGCAGTACCATTGGAGTCATTATTCTATTTCATGAATGCTTGTTCAATGGAGATGTAGTGTCTGGCCTACATGATACACTACTAAGTATTATTTGGCCTACATGATGTAGTGTCTGCCGACGCACATCCTTGCAAACTCTTTAATACGAAAGGATGAAAATAAGAACATATCAAACATCACCCAGTAAATAACAGATACTACATACTACACTTTAGCCAGAGAATTGGCAATGGAGCCCCTGAATTTCATCACATACTACACTAAAAACATGCCACCAAAGTAGATATAGGTCATTTGTTTCTACATCTAGCTATGGAGCCCCTGAATTTCATCACATAGAAAGAATATAATGTCATAACCAAGAAATTAGCTACTGCTAGGATCATGGAAATTCTTTGATGGCTTGGATGGCTTGGATCATGGCAATGCAAACAACATATTGTACAAAGGGGCAGCTTGCGTGGAACGAGAACATGAAACAATACAAAATCTGACCAATGTTGCCCTTCTTCTCCGAAATTCGGGCACAAGACGAGTGGGGAGGGGGCAAGGGAGTGGGGAGGGGAGAGGGACTCTCACCGAACAGCGGGGGTGGCAGGGCGCGGTGGTGATGGCGTTGTCCTCCTCCTCTGCGGCGGCGACTCGGGCTGCGCGTCCTCCTCCTCCTCTTCTGCGGCGGCGGCTCGGGCTCGTGCGTCCTCCTCCTCGATCTGCGGTGGCGGCTCGGGCTTGGGCATCCTGCTCGGCGGTGGCGTGGCGGTCCTCCTCCTCCTCCTCCTCGGCGGCAGCGGCGCTAGGTTGCGGCGCTTGGCGGTGGTGGTGGTTGCGAGAGCAGTGGCGCTTGGGTTGTCGGGGAAGAAACTACTGTTGTGAGTGGGGAAGAAAGGGTCGATCGAGTTATTTCACCAAGTGTCTAAATTCTGTGGCGCACCCCTCCGTGTGCGCCACAGAATTAAGCATTCTGTGGCGCATCAACTACGACATGCGCCAGAGAATTCCTTAATTCTGTGGCGCACCTAATGGGGCGTGCGCCATAGAATTTAGACACTTAGCAAAACAAAATGGTTTACTGCTGTGTACTGACAGTTACTTAGCACTAGCCCAGTGGTTAAGGTCAATGTTAGCCCATTAGTAGCCAGGTTCGAACCCTGGCTGCCACACAATTTTTCTTCCTTTTTTTCATATTTTAGTTACATTTCAATAAATAACACAACATTATTTAGTAATTAGTAGAGTATTATAAATTACTTGTCTCATACAAACATGTACATTCTTGTTTCTCTCACACACACATGCATGTACTTGTCTAACATACACTCACACACATGTGATAGACCAAAAAAAGATCTTCTTCGTCCCGGCTTCGAGCTCTAGCTAGCGTCTCTTCGCAATCTTCTTGCCCTTTCGATTGTTGGCGGTTGAATACTTTATGCCGGCCACCTTGAGATTTCTTCGCGTGAACAGACAACCTTTAGAGGGTAGGGAGGTCTTCCTTCTTACTTTACTAGTAGTAGGCATGTCGAAGTGCCTGTCGAATTCCTCCTCAATCTTCGGGTCACCGTTCTTGTCCAAGTCTTCCTCGTTGGCGTCTCCTTGCATTCCTATGATGCTCCTCTTGCCCCTCCTCACGACAACATGGCTAGGCCTCGACGGATCGGTGATGAAGAAGCATTGGTCAACTTGGCTACCGAGTACCCATGGCTCATTTTTCGCGGATGCGTTCTTCGATTTTGCATCGGGTATAACCATGGTTGTGAAATATCGGCCTTCTTTTTCGACCTTCTTGGCCCATCTCACACGAACCATTGGCACCGTCTCTCCACAGTAATTGAGCTCCCATATCTCCTCGATCCTTTCAAAAAATCTTTCCTTGACATTAGTCTCGTCATCGGCGTATGACGAGCATAGTTACTCTGAGTTTTGATTTTCACTATTTCTGTCCTTTTCCTCGGTGTAGAATCTGTAACCGTTGATGTCGTACCCCCGATAGGTCCTTACGTTATGCCCGGGTCCCTGTGATAAGGTGTATATGAGTTTTTCATCTTCGGTAGAAGGCCTTTTTCTCTGTGCTTCAACCAGTTGAGTTTGCTTGAACCAACGCGTGAAACTAGAGTTGTGCTTTTTGGTTACGTCTCCCATCTTCCTCGGCCGGCCCATATCGATGTAATTCTGCTCGACCATGCTTTTGTGCTCTTGCACGAAAGGTTCGATCAGTTTTAAGTGTTGTAGCGCGACCCGGTGAGCCCTGTCAAAGTCGTCGCGTCGATTGTCAATGCCGACATGGACTGAGCGGTAGCCCTCGCGGTGACCGACTCCAGCGAGCCTCCCGAGGTGCGTCCTGGGGGGTAGACCAACATGATCTCGTCGTCCTCGATGCTTAGATAATTCTGGCAGAAGGAGATGCACTCGTAGATTAGAAACCCCTTGGCCATGCTTGCGTCTGGACGGGCCCTATTGCGAACGTATCCTTTCATGACACCGTTCTGCCTTTCGAAAGGCATCATGTTGTGGAGGAACGTCGGGCCGAGCTGCTTGATGTCTTCAACGACATGGAGAAGGAGATGGACACATATATCACAGAATGCGGGCGGGAAGTAAATCTCGAGCTCACATAGTATCACCACGATCTCATCCTGTAGCATCTTGAGCTGCCTCACACCGATCGACTTCCTGGTGATAACGTCAAAAAAGTTGCAAAGGCCAAACAGCGTATAACGGACGTGCTCGTCCATTATGCCTCGGATCGCAACGGGAAGTATCTGCGTCATGAGCACGTGGCAATCGTGAGACTTCATCCCGGTGAACCTCTTCTTCGCTACGTCCAGATATCTGCTTATATTCCCCGAGTAACCGTGAGGAACTTTCACTCCTAGGAGGCACCTGAAAAACTGCTCGAGCTCCTCCGGACTCGTTGTGAAGCAGGCAGCGGGAAGCAGCACCGCGTTCTTCGTAGCCCTTTTGCGGAGACGTTGAGTCCCTTCCGTCTGATCATCATCATCATCATCGTCGTCGTCAGTATCGGGGCTTGAAGATCTTTCTCGATGCCAAAATGTTTAAGATCGTATCTTGCTTTCGGTCCATCCTTGGACTTTTCCGAGTTGCAAAGAGTGCCAAGCGGTCGTCGGTAACGTTCTTCGTAATGTGCATGACATCGAGGCTGTGGGGCGTGT
Source organism: Lolium rigidum (assembly GCF_022539505.1). Lineage (NCBI taxonomy): Eukaryota > Viridiplantae > Streptophyta > Magnoliopsida > Poales > Poaceae > Lolium > Lolium rigidum. The sequence continues at coordinate 33,797,659 of NC_061511.1, read as the reverse complement.
GGAGGACCTTCCAGTACTCCAAGTCGTGAAAAACAGACCTCGCTTTCCATACACCGAGCAGCGGCTCTGGCTTCGGTCGCTCCTTGGGCGTGGGGGTCCATCGGGCTCATCTTTACCATTGAACATATCACCGCGTTTTCTCCACGGGTGATCCAAGCGAAGCCACCTTGGAGCACCTGGGTACACGGTTTTCGAGGACCCGGGATCCCTTAGTAGTCGTAGATGCGGGGTCTCATCCATGCACTTCACACGGCCATTGAATCCGTGGTCGACCGGGCGGATACATATGCGTAACCAGGATAGTCCGTGACCGTCGTGATCAACGCGACTCTCATATCGAAATAAGTTCTAGTGTAGGCGTCCCACGTACGGGGTGGCATCTTCCACAACGTGTCTAACTCCTCTTTCAGCAGCCCGATATACAAATGCATGTCGACACCTGGTTGTTTCGGCCCCTGAATGAGAATACTCAGGTGTATGTACCTTTGCTTGGTGCACAGCCACGGGGGTAGGTTGTAAGGCCATACAAACACAGGCCAGGTGCTATGCGTGCTACTACGGTTGCCGAACGGATTGAGTCCATCGGTGCTCATACCCGGCTCGATGTTCCTTGCGTCGCTCCCGAACCTAGGGAAGGCGATGTCCAATGCTTGCCACTGTCCAGCGTCTGAAGGGTGTGTCAGCATATAGCCCATCTCCGGATCTTCTTCGGGCTTCTGCCTTTCCGCGTGCCATTGCATGAGCTTTGCTTCCTTAGAGTTCACGAAATACCGCTGCAGACGGGGAGTGATAGGAAAGTACCATACCACTTTTCGAGGTACCTTCTTGTTCCCAACCTTGTACCGTCCGTGGCCGCACACCGGACATGTGGTTCTGTCCTTGTACTCGCACCTATAAATTACACAATCATTAATGCAGGCATGGTATTTTTCGTGCGGTAGGTCAAGGGGACACACGACTTTTTGGCCTCCTCGATACTACTTGGCAATGTGTTCCCCTCCGGGAGACGATCGTGCCAGAATTTTAAGTTCTTGCTGAAGCTGGAATCGGTCCACTTGTTCTGCGTCTTCATCTGCAGGTAATCAAGCGTTACATGCAAGCGCGTATCCTGCGGACGACACCCGGGAAAGATCGGAGTCATCCCGTCTTTCTCCATTTGCTACAGCTTGGCTCTCTCTCTAGCTGCAACTCTATCGTTGCTCGTCTCCCGGAGGAGAAGATCTTGAACATGAGAGTCCCGCAAGGCCGAAATTAGCGGGGTCGCGCCGGAATCTTCTTCTTCATCATGATGATCTTCTCCGCCGGCATCTTCTTCTTCACGATGATCTTCTCCGCCGACTTCTTCTTCATGATGATAGTCCCCGTCGGCATGATGATAGTCTTCTTCATGATGATAGTCATCTCGCTCGACATGGTCTTCATGCGCACCGTTTGATGGGGCCGGCCGCGCCTGGTTGTCTTGCGAGAAACCGCGCCTCGGTAGGTGCTCCTCCGGTTGTCCGGAATCGGGGTTGATCCAGCGCTCGAGTTTGCATGATCGACACGGACATCTTATCTGGCGCCTATTGTTCCGAATCATGTCCTCCTTCGCGTCTATCTTGTATCTAGAGATTCGAGCGGAACTCATCGAGAGGACCATGCTTGCCTGCAAATGGTATACATAGAACAGGAAATTAGAACCGCAACAAATGCACACACATGCATGGGCCGTACCTCTCCTCAAGGTATTACATGGAGCGGAAAAATTCGGCATGACCTCTCCTCAAGGTAGGACATATGGGGCAAAATTTGCCGAAACGGAAATGAATCAACATTTCGGCAAACATCCATGCACCACACCGGCACACACACAAGCGCTTCACCTGCAACAAGCATCCATACACACGACGGCCACACAAGATCTACAAGCATATGCATGTCTCCTCCAAGCATATGTATGTCTCCTCTAACTACTCACCTTGTAGATTCGATACCGAGACGAGACCGCGATCGATGAGTTCGAGAGGAGGAGAGAGTATGGAGAGCCTTCTCCTCAACTCCAATTATGTATCAACCAAAGTAAGTGCAATAAATACCTAAGCAAGTGAAAAGTAGAGCCAAAATGGTATGAGAGAGAAGGGGGGACGAGCTAGATGGAGGAAGAAGAATGGCTTGTGTAGTGTGGTAGGTGGGAGGTTGGCTCACTTTTGTATATCCGGTTCGCTAATTCCGTGGCGCACCGAGCACGGTGCACCACGGAATACCTTATTTCGTGGCGCACCGGGCAACCGCACCACGGAATAGCTTATTTTTGTGGCGCACAGTGGGAGTGCGCCACAGAATAAGGAATTTCTGTGGCGCACTCGGGTAAGTGCGCCATAGAAATAGTAAAACCAATGATTGGGGGTGACAGGTTGTGGGGTCCACCAAGTTTTTGTGGCGCACGGTTCCCTGGTGCGCCACAAAATTAAGCTATTTCTGTGGCGCACCTTGCCTGGTGCGCCACAAAATAAATTTCTATAAGCTCCGCTATAAGGGTTTTCCTACTAGTGCATGGTGAAGTCAGAAGAAGAGAATATCATGAAGGCCGGATTGGAGAACTAGCTAATGGAGGTTCAAGTCTTTGCGCTGTTGATGGGCTTGCTTGGTGTTTCGGACTTCGCAGCAGTGGTATGGAAGTGGAGGCGGCAGCACATGTGAAGTTCGGAGTCTTACCTTTCAGGGTGAAAATCCAAGGTCTGGCCTTAACTAGTTGTGCCTGGCAATGCCTTTGTTGAAGGGATTGTTTTGAGAGCGAAGACTATCTTCAGGGTGAAAACCTAAGATCTTTGATCGGGCGACGGCGGCGCTGGTGCACTGTTCCCTTCTTGGAGGAGTTGCTTTTGAAGAGTCTGATTTTCAGGTGTTGTCTTGGTGGTGGTTGTATTACTGTTGCTAGGGCTGTGATACTGTAGCGGGACTTCTATTTCTTAGTTTTCTTTTTCTCTTTTTTGGCTATGTGCATCCGTAATGTTTTAGGGCATTGCGTTGTTGTAGAGGCTGGGTGTAATTGGTATCCTTCGATATTAATATATTCCCTTTATCGAAAAAGACAACAACAAGGTCGAAGAGGGTGCCGAAGCTGCGCTCCGATGTTTCCCGGAAGGCCAATACCTTCTCCCCCATTCTTCTGCCACAAAAAAGATGATGCGGCACGTAACCCTAGTCACCACACTCAATACCCTCTCCCCCATTCTTCTGCCGTGCACGTGAAACCAAAGTTACCACATCGTTTCGTGCCGCTATGCCGGAGCTTCCCGAGATCCTTCGAGCATCGGCGAAGCTCCGCCACCTCTCCGCCGACACAAGCTTGTTGGGAAGCTCACGATCGAGCAAATCAACCTCACATATTCGAAGTCCTTCCAACGCCGTCCGGTCATCTCTAGCCACACAAACCCCTCCATTGCAAATGTGGCAAGTTTCTAGTCCCATGTACCCCTCTCCATCTTCCTCTCGCTCTGTAGCCTCCCCGCGCAAAACACCATCGTGTGCCACCGCTCGGCATCATCGCTCGCGTCGGTCCAGATGGTCAATAACCAATGGCGCAGCCCCTATTTGGTGCCCATTAGTCGTCAACATCCAAATGCTAGCTCACGTAGACCCTCTTCGCCCTCCTTTGTCGTAGGGTTGGTTGTTAGGAGAGCAGCCAGCCATGCTGACCAAGCACAGAAGTTTAAGGAGAACTGTAGGTCGGCAAAAAAGTTTAGCTCACTTGGTTAGGTAAATGGATGTACAACCCAGCCACCCAGGTTCAAGTCTCCACGGACGCAGATTTGGGTTCTTATTATTTCACAAAAAAAACCACTGTAGGGGGGCTTCCCCTACCGTATTCCTTTCAAAAAAAAAAGTTTTCTTAGTTTTTAGTATAGTTATTTAAAGAATTGATAGAAATAAGATTGCATCCAATAGATTTGAACCCCGCCCTCCGACATGGTGTTATCACCAGAATTTGACCGGATCAGAGGTGGGCCGCGATTAAAGATGGGCTTGAAGAATATACATGAAGATATACATGAATCGGCCTTGTATACAAAGTTTGGGCTAGTTTGCCCGTGTATCTGTAATATAGTAGGATACGTGTCGGTTAGATAGAGTTTGGCTCGTGCACGGTTGGGATTATTCCCACAATAGAAAGTCTACGGACTATAAATATGTATCTAGGGTTTATGAAATAAACAACAATCACGTTCACCACAAAATCAATCTAGGCGCATCGCCAACTCCCTTGTCTCGAGGGTTTCTTCCGGGTAAGCATCATGCTGCCTAGATCGCATCTTGCGATCTAGGCAGTACAAGTTTATTCGTTGTTCATGCGTTGCTCGTGCTGAAGCCTTGTTGATGGCGAGCAACGTGGTTATCATAGATGTGGGTTAGCATTGTTTCATCGTATCATATGCTTTCGTCCGTGCAACCCTTAGACATCTAGCCGCCCTTACACCTATCTTAGGTGTAAGGGCGGCACCTCGCTTGATCATTATTTAGTAGATCCGATCCGTTATGATTGCTCCTTGTTCTTCAAGGATTAGTTTAATATCTGCATAGTTAGGCCTTACAAACGGGTTGAAGGATCCAGGTGGCACGTAGGGTGTAGTTTGCTAGCCCTAGACAGGATGTTCCGGGGATCAACTTCATGTTGGTTTTTAGGCCTTGTCTAGGGTCGGTTTATGATCACCGTGCGTGGCCGCCAGGCTCAATCACGCGTAGGATGTTCCGATTATGTGGTGAAAACCCTAAATCGTAGTAGGTCGTTTTAGCTTTATTTTGATCAAGCAGGACCACCAACTGATCGTACACCTCGTACGAATCATGGGTGGATCGGCTCCTTGAGCCGATTCACGGAGACAACCCGAGAGCCGATCGAGGCTCATATTTAATGTTTACGTGTATGCCATACAGGAAACTAAGCGAGGCAAATCCAACACCTTCCCGACCAGGTATAGGTCAGGTGGCACGCCCTGCACCAACGCATCGGACGTGCGTGCCGAGTCTTTGCGGGCCGTCGCTCGAGGGACCAGGGCCAGCCGCAGTCCCGGGAGCCTCCCGGCTCTACCGTGTTGCCCGTCGCTGCTCGCCGGTGGGTTTCGACCGCAACACATTCTCGGCACGCCCGGTGGGACAGTCTTCGACATCAACCGCATCGCCATCTACATCTGAGATGGCGGAAGGCACTCCAGTCACGTACGAGGATCTGACCGAGGAGCTCAAGAAGATGTATGACGAGGTCAAAGCGATCCTCGAAGCCGACCTCATCGGCTCTTTCCAGAGAACCCGCTCACACGGCATCAGGTGGAAAGGGTTCTCACCTGAAGGCGCGCTCGATGGAGTGGACCTGTCCGCCCCGTCGGAAGAACGCACCAGGTCTCTGCGTCAGGAGATTAATTTCATGGTAGCTCATTCGCTGCACCGCCATTCTGAGAGCCCGGTGAACACTTTGGAGCGTGTCGCTCTTCGGGTGATCCAGAGATCATAAGGCATCGGTACTCTCCGTCAGGACCAGCTCTAGGGACTCACCAAGGAGAGATGCCACTCCAGTCCCGACCACCGCTGCCATTCGCGTTGGCAGCACCAGAAGTGCCGAATTCACCGGCATACGTCGTCTACAAGATCGGTGGTGACCCTAGTGATTACCAGTTCTTGCATGAGGCGCCTAAGGAGATCCCTCACGGATACACGTGCACATACGTGCCGGACTACGATGAATCGGCCACTCACAAACCAACAAGCAGGGACTTCGGAACGGCGAGGAGGAACTTCGGGAACAGATCTTGAGAAGCGTACGTGGCTAGCTAAGTATGCCACTCCGATAAACCTCCGAGCCCAACTCCTGCAGTTGGCTCGGAGCTTGAGAAGCAAGCATGGCTGGCTAAGTATGCCACTCCGGCAAATCTTCGAGTTCGACTCCTGCAGCCCAGCACCGCGGATCGGATCGGTACAATCTTGAGAGACCGGTTCGGCATGGTGCCGAAAAGGAGGGCAATCGGCTATTCCAAGCCGTACCCCAACGAGTACGAGTTGATCCCACTTCCACCCAAATATCGGCTCCCTGAATTCTCCAAATTTAGTGGATCAGATGGTTCCAGCTCAATCGAGCATGTGAGCCGATATTTGGCACAGCTGGGCACGATCTCAGCATCAGATGAACTACGCGTGAGGTTCTTTGCACAGTCCCTCACAGGATCGGCTTTCGGGTGGTACACATCGCTGCCACCAGACTCAATCCGGACTTGGAAGCAGTTGGAGGAGCAGTTCCACATGCAGTATCACTCAGAGGCTTCCGAGGCTGGCATTGCCGATCTAGCACAAGTACAACAGAAGCGCGGAGAAACGAGTGTCGAATACATCCGGCGCTTCAGGACCGTTAGGAACCGATGCTATTCGCCTCATGTGACCGAAAAAGAAGCGATCGAGTTGGCGGTGGTGGGTCTCGCATCACCGATCAAGGATGTGGCCTCCCAAGCAGACTACCCTTCACTGGCGCACATGGTGCAGAAGCTGTCATTGTATGAACAGCGCCACCCAGATGTATACCAGGATAAATTCAAGCGTGTGGTGGTCCTGGTTGAGGCAGATGAAGATGAAGGTTCTGCGGGAGATCAAGAGGTAGCAGTGGCTGAATGGACTCGGGGGGCAAGCCCCGTGTCCTGCAAGTGGGTTAAGCCACAAGGTCCTCCAAGAGGGTTTGACTTCGACGTGACCAAGGCTGAACAGATTTTCGACCTCTTACTTAAGGAGAAGCAGCTAAAGGTACCCGAAGGCCACAAAGTCCCCACGGCGCAGGAGCTGAACGGAAATCCATACTTCAAATGGCATAACACGTTCACCCATGCCACCAACGACTGCAGGGTGTGGCGTCAGCAGATCCAAATGGCGATAGAACAAGGGCGTCTAATTTTCAGCCAGTACGCCATGAAAGTCGACACACACCCCTTCCCCGCCGTTAACATGGTGGAGTGCACGTACCCTGGGAAGTGCCAGCCAGGTTTCTCGTTCAACATCAACATGGTAGGACCTGGGCACCACCCTGGTAAGGACAGAGACGAGGCCAGCTGCTCTCATAGCAAGGACACGGAGGAAGCCGTTCCACGCGATCGGCTCCGGCACGATGGCAAGCGCTACATCACAGAGGGAGAAGTGAGGAATGTGCGATATCAGCGACCTCTCTCTGATCACCTCCTCAACAAATATGTGAGTCAATACGACCAACGCCGACGATACAACAACGACGACGAAAGAGATCGTCTGGCTAGGGACGCCAGGAGACATCGTCGGCATGATCGCGACGAGGAGAGATATGAGCGCCACGCCAAGGAAAAGTCGAGAGAGCAAGACGACGTGGATATGCACTGGGACTGTCCCTTCTTCAGACACTGCTGGGATTCAGGAATGAGCCGATTGCCTACAATCGGCAACCGCCCGAATGTAGACGAAGAAGAAGGATGCAGCTAACGTGTCCGTGTTCAAACGTCTAGGGCCTCTCCCGCCTCGGAACAAGCACGCTGAGTCCTCTCGGGTGGAAGATCTCGAGGAATTGGAAGACGATGATGAAGAAGAAGAAGATAAGTACCACCGGCCAAGGTGGTGCCCTGATGGACTCAGCCGTTCCCAAAAGCGTAGGGTTCAGCGACTACGTGGATTGGAGGAAGCCGAAAGGTTATACCTACACACGTTAAGGAAGGCGCGGCCCGATCCGGCCGCGAAAATTCAGCGAACCCCGGACGAAGAAGGTCGGCCACAAAGGAAAGAGTGGCGCCCCAGACAAAAGAAAGCCGATGATGAGACATCGGCTGGCACAAACATGGTGTTCATCCTTACGACGGAGTTTAGTGCTCTAGGATTAGACGAAGCACCTGTGGCACAACTTGACTGCGGCCCACGGCCAGTTATCTTTGAGAAGCCATGAGAAAGAAGCTACATACACCTGAAGGCCCTGTACTTGCGAGGTTATATCAATGGGCAGCCTGTCAACAAGATGCTGGTGGACACCGGAGCGGCAGTCAACATTATGCCATACTCCATGCTTCGTCGGCTGGGACGCTCTAGCTCGGACCTGATCAAGACCAACGTGACACTGAGCGATTTCAACGGCCAAGCATCTGACGCACAAGGTGTTCTGAACGTGGATCTGACCGTAGGAAGGAAAACCATCCCTACGACGTTCTTTATTGTCGATAGCAAGAGCACCTATGCTGTCCTGCTAGGGAGAGATTGGATCCACGCCAACTGTTGCATTCCATCCACGATGCACCAATGCTTAATACAGTGGGATGGAGATGAAGTAGAGGTCGTCCATGCAGATGACTCAGCCGAGATTTCAACGGCTGACATGAACGTTTGGGAGACAACAGGCCAAGAGCCACTCTCGGGCATCACTTTGGACGACTGCGAGCGCATCGACGTGACGAAGGACGGGGTGAGGCTGGTCTTATCCACCGGCCTGACCGTGTAACAAGAGCAAAATCTATGGACAAACGTGGCGATGCCGATCCGTGTGATCGGCCCCAAAGATCTATGGACGAACATCGCAAAACCTTCATTGAGCAATTCAATCAACATGGAGGCCGATTCCAGCAATCGGCCAAAATTATCCTCACCATACGTTCTGCCTGCGTTCAACGTCGATCTAACGGGCAACAGGTTTACGTCGGTTGATGAGTTGGAAGAAGTCAACATTGATCCTAACGGAGCCGACGTTCAAATACAGTGCCTTGGCTAACTACCGAGCCGATATCCGCAGTTACCTGGCAGATTCGGCTCGGGGGCACCTAATCAGATGAACATGTGCGACACATGTGCAGTGAAATATTGGGGGCCGATAGAAAAATCGGCCAGTAAAAAAAATTGTTTTCACGATGTACAGCCGATGCGCGGACATCGACTTTAGAGCTAAGAAACAAAGCCGATGCACAGCCATCGACTCTAGTACAAATTACACAGGATCTACCAGCTTCGAGGTCAAGTCGGTCTTCAGTTCAGCTTCGAGGCCTTCTGCTTCCTCGAGGGAGTGAACAATGAGAGCTTCCTCAGCTATCAATGAGCTGTTTTTGTTGCCCGAACCTTCTCTTCGAGGACCTCCAACCCTTTGCACAAGGTCGCCAATTCAGCAGTGCTGTCAGAGGTGTCAGTTTTGGCGTACAAGGTAGCCTTTTGCTCATTGAGCCGTTGGTGTTTCGTCTGCAATATCGGCTTTCAACGGAAGAAAAGGTGATCGGCTCTGGTGTATCTACTGTCGGCTTGGCCAAGTTGGCCACATTCTCAGCTACACCCGCAGGGATTGCTAGGACCAGAAGGGCTGACATTTTCTTGGAAGCCGACGGTGGCAAGTCTGGCTGGCTCTGCATGGTGGCTGTCTCAGAATTGCCTGAGTTCGAGGCCCTTCGACTGAACTGTGTGTCCTCGCCACTGTTCTCGCCTTAACTGAGGCTCGGGGGGCAGCTGATCTGGCAGACACTCTGTTTTTGGAAGCCGATTAGAGTGTCATCGGCTGGCCCTGCATCATAACCTTCTTCAAAAGCGGTGAGTTGTTGCAGAAGAAGACCACCAGAGCTGCTGAAAGGAATCTGAAAGGGAAGCCGTCATCATCTACAGGGTCAGGGCCGTTTCTGTTGATGCAAAAAGATAGAGCAAGGCGCTATGTTCGAACAGCAAGGAGTGGTTAAGGATCACCTTCAGGCCTGAGACCATAGCGTGGGCATTGGATGATGTTGCCTTTGGGTCCGTTGCAGTTGCGAACCTGCGCGATTGACATCTGAGGTTCATATGGCCGTGGGTTGGATCTGTTCAAGCGGCGATTTGGCGATTTGAGTTTTGCTCTTTCGGATAAGTCGCAGGTTACCATTTGAATAGACAATAGAGTTGGCCTTGCTCGCGTTTTATTGCAAGGACCGATGCGCTGCCATCGGCTCTTAATGTGTTGACTAGTTTTAACAATCGGCAAAGTTGGAAAAGGGACAGAATCAGCTGAGAAATGTCTTCTTCATTAATAAGAGGGGTTCTTTACAATGAAGAGCCGATTGCTCAAGAAAGGAAGAACAAAAGAAGAGCCGATTGCTCAGGAACTACTAATCCTACATTACTAATCTTTGTTGGCCTCGTCGTCGGCATCGTAGCTACCGTCGGCGCTGCTTCCGGAGAGTTCCTCGTCGCTTCTGCCCCAGCCCTCAGCCGAAGCCTCTTCTTCCTCGTCATCATCATCGTCCTCGCTGTCCGCCCAAGCGCGGAAGCGCTTCGCCGGCGGATACCCAGCTGAGGAGGAGGAATCATCCTCCTCCTCTTCCTCCGCTTCTTCTTCTTCCTCCTCCTCGTCGGAGGAGGTGGAGTTCGCTGATACGCCTCCGACGTATCGATAATTTCTTATGTTCCATGCCATATTATTGATGATATCTACATGTTTTATGCACACTTTATGTCATATTAGTGCATTTTCTGGAACTAACCTATTAACAAGATGCCGAAGAGCCGCTTGTTGTTTTCTCGTCTGTTTTTGGTTTCAGAAATCCTAGTAACGAAATATTCTCGGAATTGGACGAAATCAAAACCCAGGGTCCTATTTTGCCACGAAGCTTCCGGAAGACCGAAGAGGAGTCGAAGTGGGGCCACGAGGGGCCGCCACCATAGGGCGGCGCGGCCCAGGCCTTGGCCGCGCCGACCTGTGGTGTGGGGCCCTCGTGTGGCCCCCCACGTTGCCCTTCCGCCTACTTATAGCCTCCGTCGCGAAACCCCTGATGCGAAGAACCACGATACGGAAAACCTTACTGAGACGCCGCCGCCGCCAATCCCATCTCGGGGGATTCTGGAGATCTCCTCCGGCACCCTGCCGGAGAGGGGATTCATCTCCCGGAGGACTCTTCACCGCCATGGTCGCCTCCGGAGTGATGAGTGAGTAGTTCACCCCTGGACTATGGGTCCATAGCAGTAGCTAGATGGTTGTCTTCTCCTCATTGTGCTTCATTGTTGGATCTTGTGAGATGCCTAACATGATCAAGATCATCTATCCGTAATACTATATGTTGTGTTTGTCGGGATCCGATGGATAGAGAATACCATGTTATGTTAATTATCAAGTTATTACTTATGTGTTGTTTATGATCTTGCATGCTCTCCGTTATTAGTAGAGGCTCGGCCAAGTTGATGCTAGTAACTCCAAGAGGGAGTATTTATGCTCGATAGTGGGTTCATGCCTCGCATTGATATCCGGGGGAGTGACAGAAACCCCTAAGGTTGTGTTGTGTCGTTGCCACTAGGGATAAAACATTGATGCTATGTCCGAGGATGTAGTTATTGATTACATTACGCACCATACTTAATGCAATTGTCCGTTGCTTTGCAACTTAATACCGGAAGGGGTTCGGATGATAACCTCGAAGGTGGACTTTTTAGGCATAGATGCAGTTGGATGGCGGTCTATGTACTTTGTCGTAATGCCCAATTAAATCTCACTGTACTTATCATGACATGTATGTGCATTGTTATGCCCTCTCTATTTGTCAATTGCCCGACTGTAATTTGTTCACCCAACATGCTTTTATCTTATGGGAGAGACACCTCTAGTGAACTCGTGGACCCCGGTCCATTCTTTTATACTTGAAATACAAATCTGCCGCAATACTTGTTTTTACTCGTTTTCTTGCAAACAATCATCTTCCACACAATACGGTTAATCCTTTGTTACAGCAAGCCAGGTGAGATTGACAACCTCACCTGTTTCGTTGGGGCAAAGTACTTTGGTTGTGTTGTGCAGGTTCCATGTTGGCGCCGGAATCTCCGGTGTTGCGCCGCACTACATCCCGCCGCCATCAACCTTCAACGTGCTTCTTGGCTCCTCCCGGTTCGATAAACCTTGGTTTCTTTCTCGAGGGAAAACTTGCTCGCTGTGCGCATCATACCTTCCTCTTGGGGTTCCCAACGAACGTGTGAGTTACACGCCATCAAGCTCTTTTTCCGGCGCCGTTGCCGGGGAGATCAAGACACGCTGCAAGGGGAGTCTCCACTTCCCAATCTCTTTACTTTGTTTTTGTCTTGCTTTATTTTATTTACTACTTTGTTTGCTGCACTTATATCAAAACACAAAAAAATTAGTGGCTAGTTTTACCTTATTTACTGTCTTGTTTGCTATATCTAAAACACACAAAAAATTAGTTACTTGCATTTACTTACTTGATTCATCATGTTTCCTTTTAATTTTACCACAAAAGTGTTGACTGCCAAAACCCACCGGCGGGCAGCGGCCTTGTCAACACCGTAGAGCCGGGAAGAGCCTAGAGCTGCGGCTGGCTGAGACCCCTCCGAGCGACGGCCCGCAATGCTCTTCTGGTCACACGCGGCGATGCGAAGTGCAAGGGCGTGCCACCGGCCTATACATGGCCGGGGAAGGTGATGGGGATGCCTCGCTTAGTTTCCTGCGGGGCATACATGTAAACGTTAAATACGAGCCTCGATCGGCTCTCGGGTTATCTCGTGAATCGGCTCAAAGAGTCGGATCCACCCATGATTCGTACGGGGTGCACGAATACTTGGTGGTCCTGCTTGATCAAGATAGAGCTAATTAGATCTACGACGATTTAGGGTTTTCACCGCATAATCGGATCATCCTACTCCGAGGTTGGGCCTCGCGGCCACGCACGGTGCTCGTAAGCCGATCCTAAACAAGGCCTAAAAACCAACATGAAGTTGATCCTCGGAACATCC
>NC_061511.1:33725808-33784857 GCF_022539505.1 Lolium rigidum | reverse complement strand
AAATCCATCCAACACAGCAAAACAAGCAATGCGAAATAAAAGGCAGAATCTGTCAAAACAGAACAGTCCGTAAAGACGAATTTTTTTGAGGCACCAGACTTGTTCAGATGAAAATTCCCAAATTGAATGAAAGTTGCGTACATATCTGAGGATCACGCACGTAAATTGGCAGATTTTTCTGAGTTACCTACAGAGAGGTAGATCGAAATTCGTGACAGCATGAAATCTGTTTCTGCGCAGTAATCCAAATCTAGTATTGACTTTACTATCAAAGACTTTACTTGGCACAAAAATGCAATAAAATAAAGATAAGGAGAGGTTGCTGCAGTAGTAACAACTTCCAAGACTCAAATATAAAACAAAGTGCAGAAGTAAAATGATGGGTTGTCTCCCATAAGCGCTTTTCTTTAACGCCTTTCAGCTAGGCGCAGAAAGTGTGTATCAAGTATTATCAAGAGACGAAGCATCAACATCATAAATTGTTCTAATAATAGAATCATAAGGTAACTTCATTCTCTTTCTAGGGAAGTGTTCCATAACTTTCTTGAGAGGAAATTGATATTTAATATTACCTTCCTTCATATCAATGGTAGCACCAACAGTTCGAAGAAAAGGTCTTCCCAATATAATGGGACAAGATGCATTGCATTCAATATCCAAGACAACAAAATCAACGGGAACAAGGTTATTGTTAACCATAATACGAACATTATCAATCCTCCCCAAAGGTTTCTTCATAGCATTATCAGCAAGATTAACATCCAAATAACAATTTTTCAATGGTGGCAAGTCAAGCATATCATAAATTTTCTTAGGCATAACAGAAATATTTGCACCAAGATCAAATAAAGCATTACAATCAAAATCATTGACCCTCATCTTAATGATGGGCTTCCAACCATCTTCCAACTTCCTAGGAATAGAGGTCTCAAGTTTTAGTTTCTCTTCTCTAGCTTTTATGAGAGCATTTGTAATATGTTTTGTAAAGGCCAAATTTATAGCACTAGCATTGGGACTTTTAGCAAGTTTTTGTAAGAACTTTATAACTTCAGAGATATGACAATCATCAAAGTCTAAATCATGATGTCCTACAGCAATGGAATCATTGTCCCCAACATTTTGAAAAATTTCAGCAGTTTTATCACAAGCAGTTTCAGCAGTTTTAGCAGTTTCAGGCAATTTTGCACGCTTTGCACTAGGAGTAGAAGCATTGCCAACACCAATTATTTTACCATTGATAGTAGGAGGTGTAGCAATATGTGAAGCATTATCATTACTAGTGGTGGTAATAGTCCAAACTTTAGCTACATTATTCTCTTTAGCTAGTTTTTCATTTTCTTCTCTTTCCCACCTAGCATGTAATTCAGCCATCAATCTAATATTCTAATTAATTCAAACTTGGATGGCATTTGCTGTAGTAACAATTTTATTACCAATATCCTCAGGTTTAGCAGCCATTTTATTAATTAAGGAGGATTGTGACGCAGACATGTATGAGATTTGGTTTTCAGCAATTGAAATTTTAGTTTGCAAACCCGAAATCTCCATATTCAAATTTTTAAGTTGGTTTCCTATATTTTTTAACAAGGTAGATTGTTCATTCATAGTCTTAGTAAACAATTGATTTTGCTCATATTGTGATTGCATAAAGCTCTTAGTGGACCTTTCAATTTCTAGCATCTTTTCCTCATACCTACCATAAGAATTACCATTAGCAGAATTTTTCCTATAAGCATTGTTGTTGAAATTATTACTTTTAATGAAATTCACATCAACATGTTCTTCTTGGGCAACCAATGAAGCTAAAGGAACATTATTAGGATCAACATTAGATCTACCATTCACAAGCATAGACATAATAGCATCAATCTTATCACTCAAGGAAGAGGTTTCTTCAACAGAATTTACCTTCTTACCTTGTGGAGCCCTTTCCGTGTGCCATTCAGAGTAATTTATCATCATATCATCAAGAAGCTTTGTTGCCGCCCCCAAAGTGATGGAATAAAGGTACCTCCAGCAGCTGAATCCAATAGGTTCCGCGAAGAAAAATTCAATCCTGCATAAAAGGTTTGGATGATCATCCAAGTAGTCAGTCCATGGGTTCGGCAATTCTTTACCAAAGATTTCATTCTCTCCCATGCTTGAGCAACATGTTCATTATCTAATTGCTTAAAATTCATTATGCTACTTCTCAAAGATATAATTTTAGCGGGAGGATAATATCTACCAATAAAAGCATCCTTACATTTAGTCCATGAATCAATACTATTTCTAGGCGAGAGATAGCAACCAATCTTTAGCTCTTCCTCTTAAGGAGAAAGGAAACAATTTTAATTTTATAATGTCACCATCTACATCCTTATACTTTTGCATTTCACATAGTTCAACAAAATTATTAAGATGGGCAGACAGCATCATACGAACTAACACCAGAAAATTGCTCTCTCATAACAAGATTCAGTAAAGCAGGTTTAATTTCAAAAAATTCTGCTGTAGTAGCAGGTGGAGCAATAGGTGTGCATAAGAAATCATTATTATTTGTGCTAGTGAAGTCACACAACTTAGTATTTTCAACAGTACCCATTTTAGCAGTAGTAAATAAAGCAAACTAGATAAAGTAAATGCAAGTAACTAATTTTTTTGTGTTTTCGATATAGATAGCAAGACAGTAAATAAAGTAAAACTAGCAACTAATTTTTTTGTGTTTTTGATTTAGTGAAGCAAACAAAGTAATAAATAAAATAAAGCAAGACAAAAACAAAGTAAAGAGATTGGATGTGGGAGACTCCCCTTGCAGCGTGTCTTGATCTCCCCGGCAACGGTGCCAGAAAAAGAGCTTGATTGCGCGTAGTTAACACGTCCGTTGGGAACCCCAAGAGGAAGGTGTAATGCGCACAGCAGCAAGTTTTCCCTCAGAAAGAAACCAAGGTTATCGAACCAGTAGGAGCCAAGATGCACGTTGAAGGTTGATGGCGGCGGAGTGTAGTGCAGCGCAACACCAGGGATTCCGGCGCCAACGTGGAACCTGCACAGCACAATCACAGTACTTTGCCCCAATGCAACAGTGAGGTTGTCAATCTCACCGGCTTGCAGAAAACAAAGGATTGAATGTATAGTGTGGATGATGATGGTTGTTTGCAAAGAACAGTAAAGAACAATTGCAGTAGATTGTATTTCAAATGTAAAGAATAGGACCGGGGTCCACAGATCACTAGTGGTGTCTCTCCCATAAGATAAACAGATGTTGGGTGAACAAATTACAGTTGGGCAATTGACAAATAAAGAAGGCATAACAATGCACATACATATATCATGATGTCTATGAGATTTAATCAGGGCATTACGACAAAGTACATAGACCGCTATCCAGCATGCATCTATGCCTAAAAAGTCCACCTTCAGGTTATCATCCGAACCCCCTCCAGTATTAAGTTGCAAACAACAGACAATTGCATTAAGTATGGTGCGTAATGTAATCAACACAAATATCCTTAGACAAAGCATCGATGTTTTATCCCTAGTAGCAACAACACATCCACAACCTTAGAACTTTCTGTCATCGTCCTGCATTTAATGGAGGCATGAACCCACTATCGAGCATAAATACTCCCTCTTGGAG
Source organism: Lolium rigidum (assembly GCF_022539505.1). NCBI lineage: Eukaryota > Viridiplantae > Streptophyta > Magnoliopsida > Poales > Poaceae > Lolium > Lolium rigidum. The sequence goes on along the minus strand of NC_061511.1, from coordinate 33,781,238 downwards.
TCACAAGTATCAACTTGGCCAGAACCTCTACTAGCAACAGAGAGCATGCAAGAACATAAATAACATATATGATAGATTGATAACCAACTTGACATAGTATTCAATATTCATCGGATCCCAACAAACACAACATGTAGCATTACAAATAGATGATCTTGATCATGATAGGCAGCTCACAAGATCTAACATGATAGCACAATGAGGAGAAGACAACCATCTAGCTACTGCTATGGACCCATAGTCCAGGGGTGGACTACTCACACATCGATCCGGAGGCGATCATGGCGATGAAGAGACCTCCGGGAGATGATTCCCCTCTCCGGCAGGGTGCCGGAGGCGATCTCCTGAATCCCCCGAGATGGGATTGGCGGCAGCGGTGATAACCCACAAGTATAGGGGATCGCGGCAGTCTTCGAGGGAAGTAAAACCCAAATTTATTGATTCGACACAAGGGGAGGTAAAGAATACTTATAAGCCTTAACAACTGAGTTGTCAATTCAGCTGCACTGGAAAAGCACTAGCAACAGGGGTGATGTGAAAGTAGCAATGATATGAGAGCAAGTAGTAACAAGATAATACAGCAAGCAGTAACAGTAATATGAGAGCAATGGCACCAGAAAATAGTTGATACTACTTCCAATGACATGTAGAACGAGTATATGATGATGAAAGATGGACCGGGGTTCCCAGCTATCTACACTAGTGGTAACTCTCCAATAACAAGTGTTGGGTGAACAAATTACAGTTGGGCAATTGATAGGATTGAAATAGCATTAAGACAGAACATCAAGATCATTAATCATGTAGGCATGTTTTCCATATATAGTCATACGTGCTCGCAATGAGAAACTTGTACAACATCTTTTGTCCTACCAGCCGGTGGCAGCCGGGCCTCTAGGGAATCTACTGGAAATTAAGGTACTCCTTTTAATAGAGCATCGGAGCAAAGCATTAACACTCGGTGAAAACATGTGATCCTCATATCTAAGCCTTTCCCTCCAGTTGTCCCAATTTCTGTCACTTTGGGGCCTTTGGTTCCGGACATAGACATGTGCATACAACTTGTAGATACAATCTAAGAAATAAGTATAGAGCTCAAATCTAAGATCATGCCACTTGGGCCCTAGTGACAAGCATTAAGCATAACAAGATTGCAGCAACAATAACTTCATAAACTTTGTAGATAGACAATCATAACGTAACAATCCATCGGATCCCGACAAACACAACACCGATTACATCAGATGATACTCAATCATGTAAGGCAGCTCATGAGATCATTTTATTGAAGTACATGGGGGAGAGAATACCAACTAGCTACAGCTAGAACCCGTAGTCCATGGGGGAACTACTCACGAAGCATGATGGAGGCGATGGCGTTGATGGAGATGGCTTCCGGGGGCACTTCCCCATCCCGGCAGGGTGCCGGCACAGAGACTTCTGTCCCCCGAATTGGAGTTTCGCGATGGTGGCGGCGCCCCTGGAGTCTTTCTGGAGTTTCGTCAATTGGTATCGAGTTTTTAGGTTTAAAGGGCTTATATAGGCGAAGAGACGGAGTCGGAGGGGCCACGGGGTGCCCTCCCCATAGGCCGGCGCGGCCAGGGGCTGGCCCGCGCGGCCCTATGGTGTGGGGGCCCCAGGCCTCCCCTCTGACTCCCCTTCGGTGTCCTGGTCCGTCTCGGTGAATTATGATGTTTGGTCTTCGTTTCGTCGAATTCCGAGAATATTGGCTGAACAGCCTTTCCGGAACCAAAAACAGCAGAAAACGAGGAACTGCACCGTGGCATCTTGTTAATAGGTTAGTTCCGGAAAACGCATAAAATCATCATAAAGTGCAAGCAAAACATGTAAGTATTGTCATAAAACAAGCATGGAACATCAGAAATTATGGATACGTTGGAGACGTATCAGGTGGCGTCTCTGGAAGGTTTTCCGTATCGTGGCTCTCGGTACCGGGGTTATTATCGACGAAGGATTCTTATAGGCGGAGAGGTAGGTTTAGGGGCGACGCGAGGGGCCCACACAACAGGGCCGCGCGGCCAGGGGGTGGGCCGCGCAGCCCTGGCGTGTCGCCGCCTCGTCGCCCCACTTCGTTTCCCTTTCGGACTTCTGGAAGCTTCGTGGAAAAATAAGATCCTGGGCGTTGATTTCGTCCAATTCCGAGAATATTTCCTTACTAGGATTTCTGAAACCAAAAACAGCAGTAAAACAAAGAATCGGCTCTTCGGCATCTCGTCAATAGGTTAGTGCCGGAAAATGCATAATAATGACATATAATGTGTATAAAACATGTGAGTATCATCATAAAAGTAGCATGGAACATAAGAAATTATAGATACGTTTGAGACGTATCAGTCCACTACTACTTCGCTTCCGCTATTTGTGATGTTCGTTGATCAATAGATCAACTATTATTGTAATATTGGATCATGTGATCTACCTTTGTAAGACCACTATGGTTTGTAATTAATGATGACTTTATGATATCAACTGTTATGTCTCGCAACAACAATATTCCTGGGATTGCGATGTATGGCATAATAGGCATCTGGACTTAAAAATCCGGGTGTTGACAAATAGTGGGACGAGGCTGCTGCAAGGTGGGAACCGGCGATGGTGAACTCGAGCGTGGAGAAGTCGCCGACGAGGCGGGCGCCGAGTCAATCGATGCAGGGTAGGAGGCGGTGTAGCCCCTGCACCGATCCTGACCGCGGTGGAGATGCCCCTGTAGGCGTGGATGTAACCGACGATGTACAAGGGGACCCCTCCTCCGACGTCGTCTCCAAGAGTGTCGAAGACGATTGCTGTGGTGGCACGGACGTCGAGGCCGGCTGGTGATGCTCCTCACGCGGCGAGGCCCGCTGCATCCGAGTGATGACGGCGCGTGCCCGGCTGCTGCTGCGCCGCGAGCAGCGTGTCCGGCTGCTGCACTTGCACCTTCGGCGAGGTCGGCCGAAGCACAGGCGTGGCCAGAAGCTTCCTCGATGACACCGTCATCGTGCGCTGCGGCTGCCATGTCGCGCGTGCCGAACCCGGCTGCTGCTGCTACTACTGCATGCCCACCGTGGCCGTGCCATGCTGCTGCTGCAGCTGCAAAACCGGCGACGCCGGCTGCAGCGGCTACGTAGCCAGCCCCGACGCCGGCAGCAGCGTCGTAACACCCGGCGTGGCCAGACCCGTAGCCGGCAGCTGCGACCCCGTCGACTCGGCCTCCTGCCGCGTCAACGATGGGAGAATCAGCGGCGCCATCGGCAGCGTCGAAACTCCCCGATGCTCTAATCCCGTCCGAGCCGAAGTAGGAGACGGAACCGGAGCCACCTGCTGCGTAGTCGAGGTAGCGGAGCCACCTTGCATGAAGGAGCGGACTCGCGGCGGAGAAGAAGACCGAGCAGGTACCGGAGAAGAAGCCACCAAGTGAGGTGACACCGTCCTAGCACGAGCCACTATCTCCCTCCCTCTATCAGTTCGCGGTGAATGGTTGAAAGGAGTCAAAGCCACATGAGCAACCGGCACCGCAGAAACACCAGCAGAGTGAGAAGGCGCCTGACCGTCAACATCCATATTAGCTATCTCCGGCGCCGCCTCCGCTGTATCATCACGAAATCCCTCCTCCTCAAAGCCATGGGAGCCGTCATCCCCTTCTTCGTCCTACAAGAAAAAATGACGGAAGCGTGGGTCTGCCTTATACCCCTCTACCTCTCGACGAAAACGAAACCTGTGGCCATTCAGCTGCAACAAAGCTATGACCTCAAGGCATCCTTTATCTTTCTCCAGAACTGTAGGGTCTCGCATGGCGACAAGAACACGAATAAGCCCCTGGCTCCTGAGGGCAAACAAATCAACATCCATAGTAGTACCAATAAGAGATCCCACTACCCATAGACCAAGAAAATGTCTCACAGAGTCAGGAACACCGTCAACATGCACCCAAACTAGCTTCATCACAAACTCGGGAAGAACATCCTGATGTACCCATGAAGAAACAAGAGCCTGTGCTTTAATCTTGGGCACACTCATCTGCATGCCATCTATCCTCGATAAGTCATCAACTGTAGGGATACCAACAAGAAAAGAATTAGCACCATGAGGCACCGCTGCCCACTTCCAAGTGGGATTGCCAGGACACATACGAGCCATCAGACTCTGAATATCTTCCGCAGTGACAACTCCCTCTCCAGAAACCTGCACCAAAGCTGTAGGTGCTCCAGAAGCTAATGCCTGAGGCTTATGAACTGAGTCCGGGATTGAAGATCAAGTGTGGCGTCAGGTTACGATCCTTATATGTTAGCTAACCATATACATTTGTATAGATAAACATCAATGTTCTTATGATCCTAACCGACTATGTATAAACCCAAGCTCTATGAGCTGCTATATATACAAGGCATCGCCTACCCTTAGAGGTACGACACAATGCATCCCGCTCTTCTCTGTTTCATATGGTACCAGAGCCACTGCTCCTAAACCACGATGGCTCTCGCAACCTCTCCGTCACCAACCCCTGTCCCAACCAACATCACCGTCGTCCTTGTCACCGCCATCACCATTAAGCTCGACCAAGACAACTTTCTCCTCTGGAAAGTCCAAGCCCTACCTGCACTCCACAACCATGATATTTTCCCCTTTGTAGATGGAACCAAAACCGCACCATCCAAAACCCTACCCGCTGCCGAAGGTCCTTCCAATCCGGTCGCCGATCAAGAGTACACCGCGTTATTCAAGCAAGACCAGCAGATCCTGAGTGGTCTAGTTGGCTCCCTCACGCCGGCGGTGCTTGGGCACATCCTCTTCCTCAAAACTTCTGTGCAGGTACATGAAGCACTCGACCGGATGTTCGCATCCCGGTCCAAGGCCAAGATCGTCCAGCTTCGCTCTCAACTGGTCAATCCCAAGAAGCGGAACGTCTCCATGTTCGACTACTTCCACCACATGAAGAGGGTCGCCGACACCATGGCGTCGATCGGCAAACCGCTCGGGGACGATGAGCTTGTCTCCTACATCCTCGCTGGCCTCGGGGACAACTTCGACAGCTTTACCGCGTCAATCATGGTGATGACCGGAAAGAGTGAGGACTTCACCGTCAGTGATCTCTATGGTCACATGACTGCATATGAGGCGCGGAACATCGATCGCTCCTCCACCAACAACAACTACAGCGGCGCCCAGTTTCAGCACTCTGCCAACAACGAGTCCCGTGGAGGCCGTGGGCGCGGTGACGGCGTTGGCCGTGGCTATGGAGGAGGCCGTCAAGTAGGCAGCCGCGATGGTGACAACCGCTACGACAACTTCGGGCGCGGTGGCAACGCTCAGGGAGGCGGACGTGGATGCAGTGGCAAGTCCACTTGCTAGATCCGCGACATCAAGGTGCATGATGCACTGCGGTGCTACTCCCCGCTTCAACCATGCGATCCAGCCGGAGACATCCAGCCGCATGGCTGGCTACACCTCCATCGACGACATCGCTGATCCGAGTTGGTACCTGGACTTCGGCGCGACAGACCACATGATGAACGACATGGAACGCCTCAACTTGCACGACGCCTAGAAGGGAAACGACCAGATACAGGTCGCGAATGGTATGCACATCCCCATCTCACACATTGGTTCAAGTAACTCTTTGCATCTAAAGAATGTCCTCCACACTCCTAAAATCAGCAAAAAATCTCGTCTCCGCTCATAAACTCACCAACGATAATCAATGCTTTGTTGAACTTCATCCAACTTCTTTTTTTGTGAAGGATCTCACCACGAGGACAACCCTGCTCCACGGTAAAGCTAGGGACAGCCTATACCGATTCCAACTCCATCTCGCACTCATCATGCCAACCTCGCCGCCACCCCCTCCAAGGAACTCTAGCACAGTCGCCTCGGTCACCCAGCTTCACCAATTGTCCAAGCCATTCTTCGATCAAATAAATTAGGTTTTTTGCCAAATAATGAGCCTGTGTCACATGTGTGTGAGGCTTGTCAACAGGCCAAAGTCCATCAACTCTCTTATGAGTTGTCTAGACGTGTTTCCCAATTTCCTCTTGAGTTAGTCCACACGGATGTGTAGGGTCCAGCTGTGAATATGCTGGAGGTTTTAGTTATCATGTAAACTTCTTGGACGATTTTTGTAAATTTACTTGGGATGGAGTTTTGGCTTTCAGGACTAGATGGAACTGTTATCTCGACCGATGTTCGGTGCACCAAGATTGTTGATTTGGCCGGAATTGAATGCTGTACGCGCACCAATAAATGGAGAACACGACGTCGATGTTGCATGCGGTTGTATGCTGGACCCACACGGATTAATGAGCCGTGACGGGGAGAAACCGTGCTTGCAGACGGAGGCGACGAGCAACCCAGGCACCGAGCGTTGTCCGTCTGTCTCTCTCCGGCATTCTCTCCCATGCTCCCTCTTCCCTGCGCCTCATCCCAAATCACAAATGGCCACCACGCCGCGCCACCGTGTATGCCCAACACGTTCTCCTCTCCATCCTCCATCTTAAATGAATTTCCCATTTAGTTGGGTTTATTTGTTAAAACATAAATCTGATGTTGAGAATGTGTTCTATCATTTCCTGAACCAAGTCGAGAGCTCCATTGGCAAGAAAATCCTCTCTATCCAATCCGATTGGGGAGGAGAATATCAAAAATTACACCACTACTTCAATGACACATGCATAATCCATCGCATCACATGTCCTCACACCCACCAATAAAATGGCGCCATTGAAAGGAAACATAGACAACTAGTTGAAACAGCTCTTGCACTTCTAGCCCAAGCTTCTGTCCCTATATGGTTTTGGGACGATGCCATCCTCACAGCCTACTATCTTATCAATCGAATGCCTAGTCGAGTCATCTACAATTTTCCACACCTGTTCACAAACTTTTCAAAACTCCCATCAACTACAATACTCTCCATGTCTTCGGTTGTGCCTGCTGGCCGAATCTCCGACAATACAACACCAGAAAACTCTCATTTTGCTCTCGCCAGTGCGTCACCACCGCCCTCTCCCATCACTATATGATGATGAGGGCAGTGCAGCCTCGTCGCGAGGCTCCTCTCCTCCAGCTGCGTCTCCGACCGTGGGACTCTGCTTCTCCCATCCACCCGATGTGCACGCGCCTGCGCAATGAGGTGGTCCAACCGCGCAAGCTCTTCGATGGCATGATTCGCTACAACCCCGCTAAACATGCTTTTGCCGCGAAACCAGTCTCACCTCTTGATGCTCTTGCAACTCCAGCTTGGAAGACTGCTACGGATTCAGAGTTTTAGGCTCTCTGTCACAACAACACTTGGCGCCTCGTCCCGCCACCTCCTCATCATCATATAGTTGGCTGCAAATGGGTCTTCAAGCTCAAGTAGAAACCCGATGGTTCCATTGATTGGTACAAGGCACGCTATATTATCCGCGAGATCTTCCTACCGCCTGCCCCCCCCCCCCCCCCCCGAGCCTCGTCCGCGCAGTTTGCGCGCGCTCCACGCGCCATCTCTCCTCGCATTTTTCCTCGAGCCCAACTTTGAAGTGGCCCCGGCCTTTTCCTGCTCATGGCGCAGCTGCGACCCTGACCTTGTCGCCACGGATTTCTTTAACATCCGCCACGCCGACGCCAACGCCAAAACTACCGCAGTCAGGGAGATCGAAGCCCCGACTCCTAGCTGTGACGGCTACTTCCCGAGTCCGATCCAAACCAATCTTGGTGCCGATGAACACCGTGCGCACACTGACGTGATCGTCCGCCAGTGCGTGCGTGAACAAGGCGGGGACAGCGGGATCTCGGAGAGCCAGGCATCAACCCAGAGAGCTAGCGGCACCAGCTGCAGCCAGTGATGTCCGGCCAAAGCAGAGCGGCGACGAGGCACCACAGGGCGCGTCACTGTCGGAGTGCAGACGATGAAGGAGCTTGAGGTTCTGCGTGCACCGGATCCCCAGGCCGCCCACGTCTTTGGACCGACACGCCTTCGTTCAGTTTTGTCCCCAGCACCGCGGAACGTGCTACTGGTTCTTGTCTGTTCCTAAAATTGATAGAAATGCATGGTCAGTAAGTATTCTTCATAGAGCAAGAACCTGGCGCGCGGGCAAGCAAAATTACTAATATCAGATATATCGTCTGAACCACTCCATGTGAAAGAAGCTATGCACCAGCTGGAGAACACATCCGGAAGTAGCTAATGTAACCTCCGGGAAGAAATTAGATGCATCTCTGCTCAACAAGGGCACGCTACAGTCTCAAGAATAGAAACCGCTCGCCATGACGGGACCAATCCAGGCATCCATTGATCCATACGGGCTGGAATGCAGAGTGAATAAAAATCAGTGTGATCCTCTCCTTCGTAGCTAAGTAACCAAAGAACTCGTGCAGATCTAGCATCGTGCACATCGTCTTCATGATCCTGCTGTCTCTCATCTTCATGATCACGGCAGTGCGGTCCTCTTGGAGTTGGTGCTCTTCCTTTGTGCTCGTGATGCACACCAGGAACACCTCGGCTCCTCCAAGTAAATGGGATTGCTAGCCAAAATAAAGATGACAAGTGTATTGAATCTTGTCGAGGCTGATATTGCAGAAGTCCGGATGAGGCAACCAAATGCAACGGATACTCAATTCATGGATAACCCTTTCCACTGTCCTGTAAACAATTATTCAGTCACTAAACCAGCTCTTCGAAACACAATATGGCCATCAGAACCTAGCATATTCTTGTGACATCCTGAAACCTGTTATTCTGCTAGCTGCCACATTTACATTCTGCTTAGTGGATAAAGGAAAAGATGCCTGTTCAGGCTGAACCCACTTATTTTTCATGCGCTTATTATTCGAAGTTATTAACAGCGGGTGCTGTTCATGGTGCATCCTCAAAACATTCTGAAAAACCCAAAACGTCTACGCAGATCTGTTCCTTGTGTTTGAAGGGTTCCTGATTATTCCCCTACAGAACTGAATTTCCGTTTGGGTGCGCGGTGACCAGTTTATACTGATTCTTCAGATACCCAATGAGGATGAGGATGGCATCAATAAAGAAAATAGCCGCAACGTTGGAGGCCTTCTTGCGTCCCAACGAGGATGACGATGGCTCTTTTATTAGCAAGATCACTAATTTGGATGCACAGTTGATAACTGCAAGAGACCATATCTTGAGGATAAGTCCATGACTCTGAGGTCTGCGAGTGTGCCTAGTACAGAAAGAGAAACCTGATGATGAGTTGGTGATAACTTTATAAGTGGAAGCTCCATTCCCCTGCAGAACTGAATTCAGTTTGGGTGGGCGGTGACCAGTTTATACTGATTCTTCACATACTTAGCTATGCACCGGGCTGGAGAAGACCAGTACGCCACATCCGGAAGTAGCTAATGTAACCTCCGGGAAGAAATTAGATGCATCTCTGCTCAACAAGGGCAGGCTACATTCTCAAGAATAGAAACCACGTTCGCCATGACGGGACCAATCCAGACATCCATCGATCCATACGGGCTGGAATGCAGAGTGAATAAAAATCAGTGTGATGCTAGCTCTCCTTCGTAGCTAAGTAACCGTAGAACTCCATGGTTATTCTAACACGCATAGCACTCACGGCGCCTTGCCTATATAAACAGCCTTGCACGTCCGCCTAAACGATATCACCAGTTCATCACCACCCCTGCAAAGCCAAGAAACAAGAGCACATGGCTACCATGGCCGAGCGCCTCGCCCTCGCCTTTCTGCTTGCGGCCGCCGCCGCTCTGGCGGCATCGGCGGTGGACACCAAGCTGACCCTGCAGAACCTCTGCCCGTTCCCCGTGACCCCGCTGGTCACCCCCAACGGGAACTTCTCCTCCATCTCCGACAACACCGTCGAGCTCGACCCCAACGGGGGGCTGGTCTCCTTCCCCTTCCCGGACACCTTCTGGGCTGGCAGCGTGGTGGCGCGCACCTTCTGCAGGACGCCGACCAGCTGCGACACGGGCTCGTCGCCGCCGAGGACGGTGGTCCAGCTGGCCGTGCACTCCACCGAGGACCTGGCGACGTACAGCGTGAGCCTCGAGGACGGCTTCAACCTGGCGACGGTGGTCACACCCCTGTTCAGCGCCGGCGGGCAGTGCCCGGCGCTGGGCTGCCCTCTGAACCTCACCAACGGGTGCCCCATGGATCAGGTCAAAATCGACGACTGCGGCGTCATGGTGGCGTGCAAGGGGGACCCCGGGTACTTCAAGCGGCGGTGCCCGCTGACGCGGGTGAACGGTACCGACCGTGAGCCACTGCCACAGAGCTGCATCGCGCCCCGCGAGCTCAAGGTCGTCTTCTGCCAGAAGGAGCTCGCCCATCTGACCATGGTCGGTGCCGCCTCCGCCCAGACGGAGCTCACCCATCTGACCATGGTCGGTGCCGCCTCCGCCCAGACAGAGCACCTGTAATTTCATGATAAATAAGCAGCTGCTCAGAATTCAACTTACTGTAAAGAGAAACAGATTGATGCGCCAATCGGGCTCTATCATACTGTAAATCTTCGAAAGTGAGCATATTACATTGTAACTGGCCTGTCGATATAAGGCAGCCCACGCACAAATGAAATGATGATAGTGATCGAAGTCCCATTCTTTGCAAATATAAAATTGAATTCCTTCAGCAAATGAATGCATGTGAAGATAATAAGGAGGAATGAACAACACACGCTGGATTACCAAAAAAGTTACCAATTCGAACCAAGATATCATCAGCCATGCAACGTCAACACTTATCAAAAAGTTTCCGACCATTGGTAAGCCTCTTTTCTGAAACTGTATGTCGTACTGGTGTGCAGCTTGTTCACGAGTGAAGAGAAGCAATGGGACTGGGATCGATGTTCGTAATGTTGACAGATGTGCTTGTTGTTCATTAGATTTTGGTTGGCATGTATGGATGCCTGAAAGGCTGAACATGCTATAATTAATGACGAATACTTCCAATGAGCTCCCACAATTAATGATGAATAGATTGGAAGATGACAGAAGAGACAGAATGCTTTTGGAAGATGACACAATTATTTGACTGTTGTAGCTAACTTACCTTCCGGTGCTCTTGCGTCATCCCTTTTCCAATTCATTTTGTATGTCATTTATCGGAAAAATATTGGCTGGGAACGGGCCGCACATTGCCTCTTTTGGTTGGCATGTATGGATGCCTGAAAGGCTGAACATGGTATAGTGACGAATATTTCTAGTGAGCACCCACAATTAATGATGAATAGATTGGAAGATGACAGAATGCTTTTGGAAGATGACACAATTATTTGCAGCGATGACTGTTGTAGCTAAGTTGCCTTCAGCTGCTTGCGTCAACCCTTTTCCAATTCATTTTGTATGGCATTTATCATCATCCGGCTCGAGCAAGAAAGAAAAGTGTAGAGCTGCCTGCGAAAAGAAGAAAAAGGGCCTGACCTTTAGTGCTCACGTTCCTCAGGCCTTCTACTAGCGATCTTCCACAATCCTCTATTCATGCAACACTGGAATTTAGGTTCAAGACACGTGGGCTTGTAGATTGCTCTTTTTGCCTCTGTCACCTGAAAAGCTCCGCGTTGCGTCTGCGTCCAGTTGAACTTGAAACTTGTCAAGTTCTGAAGCAGTAACAACGGCCGCTCTCATTCACGGGCAGCACGAAGGAGACAGCTAAATCTCAATACTTACGAACATGAAATTAATGGCACAAAGCAATCAAATCACGCATTCAATTACTGTTTTTATTTTCATAGATCTGTCGATCTATCTAACACCGGTCACACGACAAGATCCACAGGTATCCTGCTTGCTACACGTACAACAAGAAAAAGATCACCATGGCCACGACGGTTAGGTGCTCGGCGTCGGCGTTCACCTTGCGCAGAGGCGACTCCTCCTTATCCGCGGCCACGGACGCGGCGGCGCAGTCGGTGGAGGCCCTCACGGCTGCGATCATGTTGTCCTCGTATGCCTGCTTCTGCATCGTGGCCAGTGCTTGGATGGCTCTATGCATCGCATTGAGCCCCTCGGTGTACCGCTCACGGCACGTGGCCAGCGCAGCCTGCTGGCCGACCGTCCAGCCGCCGTGCCGTTGTAGGTCCTTGATCGTGGCCACCGCCGCCGTGTAGTTGACCAGCGTCAGGTTCGTGGCGATCACGGCCAGCCCGTGCGTGTCGGCGGTGGCGCTCCCCGGCGCCGCCCGGAGCGTGGTCACGCAGACGGCCTCCAGTTCCTTGCGGAGCGATATGTTTTCCACCTTCGCGCACGTCTCCTCCACGATGGAGGCGAGCGCCACGTGGGAGACGACAAGGAGCACTAGGAGGATGGGGATGAGAAGCCTCGCTGCCATTTTGGGTGTCTCGTTTGGGGAGAATGGAGAGGAGGCAAATCTTGAGGCTTTTGGTGGGTTTATGTAGTAAGATTCCATGGGCAAATCTTGAGGCTTTAATTTGGTGGGTCTATGTAGTAAGATGATGCAAATCTTGAGGCATAAATGGGAGATCAAATTTTGTGATACGCTGCTAAAATGGAATTTCTTTATGAAGTGATAATGGGAGATCAAATTTGTTGTGATAGCTGTATTTTCGCCATAAATAAATTTTCTTAACGAAGACGAACGAGTCTTGGTCATACTTTATTATGCTAGCAATAAACAAAAGAAGTGTCTTGCGGCATTTTTTTTTCTATTATATTATTCGCCATAAATGTACAGCTTCCAATGCTGGAATTAAGACACATAAACGTTACCTCCTTCCTGAAATATAAACATTTATGGAAAGCTAAAAATACTTATATTTTAGAAGGGACTTAATACTGTTCAATGTTTAAATTAACAGTGCAGAGCAGAACATGGACTTTGGACCGCTTGCCCATCCAAGGTGGCCTCGCCGGCCTATGAGCCAGCTGTGCTAAATTGCCAACCACAGGAATCATACACGTTATCTTTGGATCTTCTTAATGAATGGACGGCTAATGGTAAGACAACATGACAAAAGGCAAAAGTAAATATATGCCTTTATCATGAAATAATTTTGAAATAATTGGCCATAAATGTACTACTATCCAATGTATGAGTTTGAAATGTAAAAGTGCATCGAATATATGATGTATTTTAAGGCACCTAGATATTATTTTAGAACATCGAACACTTATTGTCATAGCAGATGATGTAAAATAGAGCACACTTCCATCGCAGATGATGTAAAATAGGGTACCACACAAGTATCAACATATCAACCTTAAGTTTGCAAGATCACCGCGAACATATCTACTCGATTAAAATTTATTTATGCATATGCATAATTTGGACATGTTGAGATGGAGCTTATTAAACCAAGCATTTCGACATATTGTTTTTGTATTTCTCATAATGCTGACAATCTTCACGGAGAATTCAATTTCACTGGGTCCATGTCGGAGGGCGGGGTTCAAATCTATTGGATGCAATCTTATTTCTATCAATTCTTTAAATAACTATACTAAAAACTAAGAAAACTTTTTTTTTGAAAGGAATACGGTAGGGGAGGCCCCTACAGTGGTTTTTTTTGTGAAATAATAAGAACCCAAATCTGCGTCCGTGGAGACTTGAACCTGGGTGGCTGGGTTGTACATCCACTTCCCTAACCAAGTGAGCTAAACTTTTTTGCCGACCTACATTTCTCCTTAAACTTCTGTGCTTGGTCAGCATGGCTGGCTGCTCTCCTAACAACCAACCCTACGACAAAGGAGGGCGAAGAGGGTCTACGTGAGCTAGCATTTGGATGTTGACGACTAATGGGCACCAAATAGGGGCTGCGCCATTGGTTATTGACCACTGGACTGACGCAGGCGATGATGCCGAGCGGTGGCACACGATGGTGTTTTGCGCGGGGAGGCTACAGAGCGAGAGGAAGATGGAGAGGGGTACATGGGACTAGAAACTTGCCACATTTGCAATGGAGGGGTTTGTGTGGCTAGAGATGACCGGACGGCGTTGGAAGGACTTCGAATATGTGAGGTTGATTTGCTCGATCGTGAGCTTCCCAACAAGCTTGTGTCGGCGGAGAGGTGGCGGAGCTTCGCTGATGCTCGAAGGATCTCGGGCAGCCTGGCATAGCGGCACGAAACGATGTGGTAACTTTGGTTTCACGTGCACGGCAGAAGAATGGGGGAGAGGGTATTGAGTGTGGTGACTAGGGTTACGTGCCGCATCATCTTTTTTGTGGCAGAAGAATGGGGGAGAAGGTATTGGCCTTCCGGGAAACATCGGACCGCAGCTTCGGCACCCTCTTCGACCTTGTTGTTGTCTTTTTCGATAAAGGGAATATATTAATATCGAAGGATACCAATTACACCCAGCCTCTACAACAACGCAATGCCCTAAAACATTACGGATGCACATAGCAAAAAAAGAGAAAAAGAAAACTAAGAAATAAAAGTCCCGCTACAGTATCACAGCCCTAGCAACAGTAATACAACCACCACCAAGACAACACCTGAATATCGGACTCTTCAAAAGCAACTCCTCCAAGAAGGGAACAGTGCACCAGCGCCGCCGTCGCCCGATCAAAGATCTTAGGTTTTCACCCTGAAGATAGTCTTCGCTCTCAAAACAATCCCTTCAACAAAGGCATTGCCAGGCACAACCAGTTAAGGCCAGACCTTGGATTTTCACCCTGAAAGGTAAGACTCCGAACTTCACATGTGCTGCCGCCTCCACTTCCATACCACTGCTGCGAAGTCCGAAACACCAAGCAAGCCCATCAACAGCGCAAAGACTTGAACCTCCATTAGCTAGTTCTCCAATCCGGCCTTCATGATATTCTCTTCTTCTGACTTCACCATGCACTAGTAGGAAAACCCTTATAGGCGGAGCTTACAGAAATTTATTTTGTGGCGCACCAGGCAAGGTGCGCCACAGAAATAGCTTAATTTTGTGGCGCACCAGGGAACCGTGCGCCACAAAAACTTGGTGGACCCCACAACCTGTCACCCCCAATCATTGGTTTTACTATTTCTATGGCGCACTTACCCGAGTGCGCCACAGAAATTCCTTATTCTGTGGCGCACTCCCACTGTGCGCCACAAAAATAAGCTATTCTGTGGCGCAGTTTGCCTGGTGCGCCACAGAAATAAGGTATTCTGTGGCGCACTGTGCTCGGTGCGCCACGGAATTAGCGAACCGAGATATACAAAAGTGAGCCAACCTCCCACCTACCACACTACACAAGCCATTCTTCTTCCTCCATCTAGCTCGTCCCCCTTCTCTCTCATACCATTTTGGCTCTACTTTTCACTTGCTTGGGTATTTATTGCACTTACTTTGGTTGATACATAATTGGAGTTGAGGAGAAGGCTCTCCATACTCTCTCCTCCTCTCGAACTCATCGATCGCGGTCTCGTCTCGGTATCGAATCTACAAGGTGCGTAGTTAGAGGAGACATACATATGCTTGGAGGAGACATGCATATGCTTGTATATCTTGTGTGGCCGTCGTGTGTATGGATGCTTGTTGCAGGTGAAGCGCTTGTGTGTGTGCCGGTGTGGTGCATGGATGTTTGCCGAAATGTTGATTCATTTCCGTTTCGGCAAATTTTGCCCCATATGTCCTACCTTGAGGAGAGGTCATGCCGAATTTTTCCGCTCCATGTAATACCTTGAGGAGAGGTACGGCCCATGCATGTGTGTGCATTTGTTGCGGTTCTAATTTCCTGTTCTATGTATACCATTTGCCGGCAAGCATGGTCCTCTCGATGAGTTCCGCTCGAATCTCTAGATACAAGATAGACGCGAAGGAGGACATGATTCGGAACAATAGGCGCCAGATAAGATGTCCGTGTCGATCATGCAAACTCGAGCGCTGGATCAACCCCGATTCCGGACAACCGGAGGAGCACCTGCTGAGGCGTGGTTTCATGCAAGACAACCAGGCGCGGCCGGCCCCATCAAATGGTGCGCATGAAGACCATGTCGAGCGAGATGACTATCATCATGAAGAAGACTATCATCATGCCGACGGGGACTATCATCATGAAGAAGAAGTCGGCGGAGAAGATCATCGTGAAGAAGAAGATGCCGGCGAAGAAGATCATCATGATGAAGAAGAAGATTCCGGCGCGACCCCGCTAATTTCGGCCTTGCGGGACTCTCATGTTCAAGATCTTCTCCTCCAGGAGACGAGCAACGATAGAGTTGCAGCTAGAGAGAGAGCCAAGCTGTCGCAAATGGAGAAACACGGGATGACTCCGATCTTTCCTGGGTGTCGTCCGCAGGATACGCGCTTGCATGTAACGCTTGATTACTGCGGATGAAGACACGGAACAAGTGGACCGATTCCAGCTTCAGCAAGAACTTAAAATTCTGGCACGATCGTCTCCCGGAGGGGAACACATTGCCAAGTAGTATCGAGGAGGCCAAGAAAGTCGTGTGTCCCCTTGACCTACCGCACGAAAAATACCACGCCTGCATTAATGATTGTGTAATTTATAGGTGCGAGTACAAGGACAGAACCACATGTCCGGTGTGCGGCCACGGACGGTACAAGGTTGGGAACAAGAAGGTACCTCGAAAAGTGGTATGGTACTTTCCTATCACGCCCCGTCTGCAGCGGTATTTCGTGGACTCTAAGGAAGCAAAGCTCATGCAATGGCACGCGGAAAGGCAGAAGCCCGAAGAAGATCCGGAGATGGGCTATATGCTTGACACACCCTTCGGACGCCGGACGAGTGGCAAGCATTGGACATCGCCTTCCCTAGGTTCGGGGCGACGCAAGGAACATCGAGGCTGGGTATGAGCACCGATGGACTCAATCCGTTCGGCAACCGAGTAGCACGCATAGCACCTGGCCTGTGTTTGTATGGCCTTACAACCTACCCCCGTGGCTGTGCACCAAGCAAAGGTACATACACCCGAGTATTCTCATTCAGGGGCCGAAACAACCAGGTGTCGACATGCATTTGTATCTCGGGCTGCTGAAAGAGGAGTTAGACACGTTGTGGAAGACGCCACCCCGTACGTGGGACGCCTACACTAGAACTTATTTCGATATGAGAGTCGCGTTGATCACGACGGTCACGGACTATCCTGGTTACGCATATGTATCTGCCCAGGTCGACCACGGATTCAATGGCTGTGTGAAGTGCATGGATGAGACCCCGCATCTACAGCTACTAAGGGATCCCGGGTCCTCGAAAACCGTGTACCCAGGTGCTCGAAGGTGGCTTCGCTTGGATCACCCGTGGAGAAAACGCGGTGATATGTTCAATGGTAAAGATGAGCCCGATGGACCCCCACGCCCGAGGAGCGGCGCAGAAATCGATGATCTTCGGAAAAATTGGAAGGAGTGCCCGGCGCCGGGAAAGAAGCGACCGAAGCCGAGCCGCTGCTCGGTGTATGGAAAGCGAGGTCTGTTTTTCACGACTTGGAGTACTTGGAAGGTCCTCCACACGCCCCACAGCCTCGATGTCATGCACATTACGAAGAACGTTACCGACGATCTGCTTGGCACTCTTTGCAACTCGGAAAAGTCCAAGGATGGACCGAAAGCAAGATACGATCTTAAACATTTTGGCATCAGGAAAGATCTTCAAGCCCCCGATACTGACGACGACGATGATGATGATGATGATCAGACGGAAGGGACTCAACGTCTCCGCAAAAGGGCTAAGAAGAACGCGGTGCTGCTTCCCGCTACCTGCTTCACAACGAGTCCGGAGGAGCTCGAGCAGTTTTTCAGTGCCTCCTAGGAGTGAAAGTTCCTCACGGTTACTCGGGGAATATAAGCAGATATCTGGACGTAGCGAAGAAGAGGTTCACCGGGATGAAGTCTCACGATTGCCACGTGCTCATGACGCAGATACTTCCCGTCCGTGATATGCTGTTTGGCCTTTGCAACTTTTTTGACGTTATCACCAGGAAGTCGATCGGTGTGAGGCAGCTCAAGATGCTACAGGATGAGATCGTGGTGATACTATGTGAGCTCGAGATTTACTTCCCGCCCGCATTCTGTGATATATGTGTCCATCTCCTTCTCCATGTCGTTGAAGACATCAAGCAGCTCGGCCCGACGTTCCTCCACAACATGATGCCTTTCGAAAGGCAGAACGGTGTCATGAAAGGATACGTTCGCAATAGGGCCCGTCCAGACGCAAGCATGGCCAAGGGGTTTCTAATCTACGAGTGCATCTCCTTCTGCCGGAATTATCTAAGCATCGAGGACGACGAGATCATGTTGGTCTACCCCCGGGACGCACCTCGGGAGGCTCGCCGGAGTCGGTCACCGCGAGGGCTACCGCTCGGTCCATGTCGGCATTGACAATCGACGCGACGACTTTGACAGGGCTCACCGGGTCGCGCTACAACACTTAAAACTGATCGAACCTTTCGTGCAAGAGCACAAAAGCATGGTCGAGCAGAATTACATCGATATGGGCCGGCCGAGGAAGATGGGAGACGTAACCAAAAAGCACAACTCCGGTTTCACGCGTTGGTTCAAGCAAACTCAACTGGTTGAAGCACGGAGAAAAAGGCCTTCTACCGAAGATGAAAAACTCATATACACCTTATCACGGGGACCCGTGCATAACGTAAGGACCTATCGAGGGTACGACATCAACGGTTACAGATTCTACACCGAGGAAAAGGACAGAAATAGTGAAAATCAAAACTCAGGAGTAACTATGCTGTCATACGCCGATGACGAGACTAATGTCAAGGAAAGATTTTTTGAAACGATCGAGGAGATATGGGAGCTCAATTACTGTGGAGAGACGGTGCCAATGGTTCGTGTGAGATGGGCCAAGAAGGTCGAAAAAGAAGGCCGATATTTCACAACCATGGTTATACCCAATGCAAAATCGAAGAACGCATCCGCGAAAAATGAGCCATGGGTACTCGGTAGCCAAGTTGACCAATGCTTCTTCATCACCGATCCATCGAGGCCTAGCCGTGTTGTCGTGAGGAGGGGCAAGAGGAGCATCATAGGAATGCAAGGAGACGCCAACGAGGAAGACTTGGACAAGAACGAGTGACCCGAAGATTGAGGAGGAATTCGACGAGCACTTCGACATGCCTACTACTAGTAAAGTAAGAAGGAAGACCTCCCTACCCTCTAAAGGTTGTCCGTTCACGCGAAGAAATCTCAAGGTGGCCGGCATAAAGTATTCAACCGCCAACAACCGAAAGGGCAAGAAGATTGCGAAGAGACGCTAGCTAGAGCTCGAAGCCGGGACGAAGAAGATCTTTTTTTGGTCTATCACATGTGTGTGAGTGTGTGTTAGACAAGTACATGCATGTGTGTGTGAGAGAAACAAGAACGTACATGTTTGTATGAGACAAGTAATTTATAATACTCTACTAATTACTAAATAATGTTGTGTTATTTATTGAAATGTAACTAAAATATGAAAAAAAGGAAGAAAAATTGTGTGGCAGCCAGGGTTCGAACCTGGCTACTAATGGGCTAACATTGACCTTAATCACTGGGCTAGTGCTAAGTAACTGTCAGTACACAGCAGTAAACCATTTTGTTTTGCTAAGTGTCTAAATTCTATGGCGCACGCCCCATTAGGTGCGCCACAGAATTAAGGAATTCTCTGGCGCATGTCGTAGTTGATGCGCCACAGAATGCTTAATTCTGTGGCGCACACGGAGGGGTGCGCCACAGAATTTAGACACTTGGTGAAATAACTCGATCGACCCTTTCTTCCCCACTCACAACAGTAGTTTCTTCCCCGACAACCCTAGCACCACTGCTCTCGCAACCACCACCACCGCCAAGCGCCGCACTGCCGCCGAGGAGGAGGAGGAGGACCGCCACGCCACCGCCGAGCAGGATGCCCAAGCCCGAGCCGCCACCGCAGATCGAGGAGGAGGACGCGCGAGCCCGAGCCGCCGCCGCAGAGGAGGAGGAGGAGGAGGACGCGCAGCCCGAGTCGCCGCCGCAGAGGAGGAGGACAACGCCATCACCACCGCGCCCTGCCACCCCCGCTGTTCGGTGAGAGTCCCTCTCCCCCTCCCCACTCCCTTGCCCCCCTCCCCACTGTCTTGTGCCCGAATTTCGGAGAAGAAGGGCAACATTGGTCAGATTTTGTATTGTCTCATGTTCTCGTTCCACGCAAGCTGCCCCTTTGTACAATATGTTGTTTGCATTGCCATGATCCAAGCCATCCAAGCCATCAAAGAATTTCCATGATCCTAGCAGTAGCTAATTTCTTGGTTATGACATTATATTCTTTCTATGTGATGAAATTCAGGGGCTCCATAGCTAGATGTAGAAACAAATGACCTATATCTACTTTGGTGGCATGTTTTTAGTGTATTATGTGATGAAATTCAGGGGCTCCATTGCCAATTCTCTGGCTAAAGTGTAGTATGTAGTATCTGCTATTTACTGGGTGATGTTTGATATGTTCTTATTTTCATCCTTTCGTATTAAAGAGTTTGCAAGGATGTGCATCGGCAGACACTACATCATGTAGGCCAATAATACTTAGTAGTGTATCATGTAGGCCAGACACTACATCTCCATTGAACAAGCATTCATGAAATAGAATAATGACTCCAATGGTACTGCTACGATTTGTTAGCATTTCTTGGTGAAAGCTAATGATGCTACTGGTCTAAATGGAAATGATGAAATGATGAAATGATGCTATGATGCTATGATGAAATGATGAAATGTACAAGCTAGAAATTGATTTAGGTTCTCTTGTTCATGCAAATGATGCTACTGGTTTAAATGTAAATGCAAATGATGCAGTCAAATGCTATTTAATTTATTGCTTGCTATTTTTTTAATTCATTGGTTGCTGTTTTTTTAATTCATTGCTTGCACTAGAGCTAATAAAGTTCTTGCTATTTTTTTTAATTCATTGCTTGCTGTTTTTTTTAATTCATTGCCTGCAGTAGAGCTAATGGTTCAATAAAATGAACAATGCAGTAGGTTTTTCAATACAATGCAGTAGGTTTTTTAATAAAATGAAATGCTACTGCCTAGTTGATTTTGAATTGATGCTAGGATTTGTTGGCAGTAGAAAATTTAGGTTTAGAAAATGAAAATGCTTGGTTAATAAAATGAAATGCTACTTCCTAGGATTTGTTGATTTTGAATTACTGCTTGGGGTTTCAAGATAATAATGCTACTAGTACATGAAATGCTACTTGTTTGAATTTTATGAAATGATCATGCTCATGCTCCCCGGTTGCAAGATGAGAATGCATAGATGGTTTTAGTTCACCTCTGGCCACCTCTGCCCTAGCAAGAATATTCCTCTGAACCAAAAATGCCTCTGCCTAGCAAGAATGGACAGTCTCTCCTGACCCATTTTGGGGAATATTTATGAGTAATAGCATTTTTATTTGAAGTCACTAGCATTTCCATATGATGCTCAAGCTTCTGCTATTTAATTATCTCTGGAATTTTATATGTTGATGTTCTTTATTGCTACTGCTAGCTAGGATTTGTTAGCAATTCTTGGTTCAAGCTAATGATGCTACTTTGGTTAGTGCTACTCGTAAGTATAAGTGGTTAGTGCTACTGTAAGTATAAGTGTAATGCTCCAGGTTTTGATGTAGTTGTATGCTTCGAGGTTTTGATGCTTCGATTTTGATGTAGTTGTAGCTCCAGTGGTTTGATGCTTCAGGTTTTTGATGCTCCAGGTTTTGTTGTAGATGCTCTAGGTTTTGATGCTTCAGGTTTTTGATGCTCCAGGTTTTGATGTAGTTGTAGCTCCAGGTTTTGATGTAGTAGTATTTGGATACAATTTTGTATGATGATGAACATGGTTAGAATCTGTGAATATGGTGATGAATGTGGGCTCCAGGTTTTGCAGGGATTTCATTGAGTTGCCCATTTCTCCCGAAGCGTTGATTCACTTCCGTTTCGGTTGAGAAATGGGCACTCCTACGTAGAAAAATTAGCAAAGGTCATGCCGAATTTTTTGGTTGACTTTTGTACTAACTTTTTGTTATCACCAGAATTTGACCGGATCAGAGGTGGGCCGCGATTGGAGATGGGCTTGAAGATTATATATAGAAGAAATACATGAATCGGCCTTGTGTACCAAGTTTGGGCTAATTGCCCGTGTATCTGTACCATAGTAGGATACGTGTCGGTTAGAAGTTAGAGTTTAACCCTGCATGGTTAGGTGCACGCCTGAATTAGAAAGTCCCCCGGACTATAAATATGTATCTAGGGTTTATGAAATAAACAACAACCAACATTCAACACAAACCAATCTCGGCGCATCGCCAACTCCCCGTCTCGAGGGTTTCTTCCGGTAAGCACCATGCTGCCTAGATCGCATCTTGCGATCTAGGCAGCACATGTTTATTCGTCTTCCATGCGTTGCTCGTACTGAAGCCTTTTTGATGGCGAGCAACGTAGTTATCATAGATGTTTTAGGGTTAGCATTGTTCTTCTATCAATGCTATCGTCGTGCAACCCTTAGGCATCTAGCCGCCCTTACGCCTGTCACGGGTGTAAGGGCGGCACCCCGCTTGATCATTGTTTAGTAGATCCGATCCGTTATGATTGCTCCTTGTTCTTCAAGGATTAGTTTAATATCTGCATTGTTAGGCCTTACAAAGGGTTGGAGGATCCAGCGGCGTGTAGGGTGTAGTTTGCTAGCCCTAGACAGGACGTTCCGAGGATCAACCTCGTGTTGGTTTTTAGGCCCTGTCTAGGATCGGCTTACGATCACCGTACGCGAGCGCGAGGCCCAATCACGACTAGGATGTTCCGATTATGCGGTGAAAACCCCAAATCGTAGTAGGTCGCTTTAGCTTTATCTTGATCAAGCAGGACCACCATCCGATCGTACACCTCGTACGTATCATGGGTGGATCGTCTCTTTGAGCCGATTCACAGGACAACCTGAGAGCCGATCGAGGCTCGTATTTAATGTTTACGTGTATGCCATGCAGGAAACTAAGCGAGGCATCATCCAACAACTTCCTGACCAGGTATAGGTCAGGTGGCACGCCCTTGCGACAAGCATCGGACGTGTGTGCGAAGGCTTTGCGGGCCGTCGCTCGGAGGGACCGAGGGCCAGCCGCAGTCCTGGGAGATTCCCGGCTCTACGGTGTTGCCCGTCGCTGCCCGCCGGTGGGTTTCTGACCGCAACACATTCTGGCACGCCCGGTGGGACCATCTTCGACATCCACCGCATCGCCATCTACATCTGAGATGGCGGAAGGCACTCCGGTCAAGTACGAGGATCTGACTGAAGAGCTCAAAAAGAAGCATGACGAGATCAAAGCAGTCCTCGAAGCCGACCTCATCGGCTCTTTCCACAGAACCCGCTCCCATGGCATCAGATGGAAGGGGTTCTCACCTGAAGGCGCGCTCGATGGAGTGGACCTGTCCTCCCCATCAGAAGAACGCACCAGGTCGCTGCGTCAGGAGATCAACTTCATGGTGGCTCATTCGCTACACCGCCACTCTGAGAGCCTGGTGAACACTTTGGAGTCTGTCGCTCTGCTTGTGATCCAGGAAATCATGAGCCATCAGTATTCTCCCTCAGGACCAGCTCTGGGGACGTACCAAGGAGAGATGCCACTCCAGTCCCGTCCGCCGCTGCCATTCGCGTTGGCAGCACCAGAAGTGCCGATTTCACCGGCATCCGCCGTTAACATGGTGGAGCGCACTCACCCTGGAGGGTGCCAGCCAAGATTCTCGTTCGACATCAACATGATAGGGCTCGGGCACCACCCTGGTAAGGACAAAGACGAGGGCAGCTGCTCTCACAGCAAGGACATAGAGGAAGCCGCTCCACGCGATCGGCTCCGCCACAACGGCAAGCGCTACATCACAGAGGGAGAAGTGAGGAACGTAAGATATCAACGACCTCTCTCTGATCACCTCCTCAACAAGTATGTGGGTCAATACGACCAACGCCGGCGATACAACGACGATGATGAAAAAGATCGTCTGGCTAGGGACGACAGGAGACGTCGTCGGCACGATCGCGACGAGGAGCGATATGAGCACCACGCCAAGGAAAAGTCGAGAGAGCAAGAGGACGAGGATAGGCACTGGGACTGCCCCTTCTTCAGACACTGCTGGGATTCAGGAATGAGCCGATTGCCCACAATCGGCAATTTCCCAGAATGTAAAGAAAAGAAGAAGGATGCAGCTAACGTGTCCGTGTTCAAACGTCTAGGGCCTCTCCCGCCTCGGAACAAGCATGCTGAGTCCGCTCGGGTGGAAGATCTCGAGGAACTAGAGGACGATGATGAAGAAGAAGACAAGTATCATCGGCCAAGGTGGTGCCCTGATGGGCTCAGCCGTTCCCAAAAGCGAAGGGTTCAGCGTCTGCGTGGATTGGAGGAAGCTGAAAGGTTATACCTGCACACGTTGAGGAAGGCGCGGCCTGATCTGGCCGCCAAAATTCAGCGAACCCTGGACGAAGAAGGTCGCCCACAAAGGAAAGAGTGGCGCCCCAGACAAAAGAAAGCCGATGATGAGGCATCGGCTGGCACAAACATGGTCTTCATCCTTCCAACGGAGTTTAGCGCTCCAGGATTAGACGAAGCACCTGTGGCACAACTTGACTGCGGCCCACGACCGGTCATCTTTGAGAAGCCACGAGAGAGAAGCTACGAGCATCTGAAGGCCCTGTACTTGCGAGGTTACATCAATGGGCAGCCTGTCAACAAGATGTTGGTTGACACTGGAGCGGCAGTTAACATTATGCCATACTCCATGCTACGTCGGTTAGGACGCTCCAGCTCGGATCTGATCAAGACCAATGTGACATTGAGCGATTTCAACGGCCAAGCATCTGACGCACAAGGTGTTCTAAACATGGATCTGACCGTGGGAAGGAAAACGGTCCCTACGACGTTCTTTATTGTCGACAGCAAGAGCTCCTATGCTTGTCTTACTAGGGAGAGATTGGATCCACGCCAATCGTTGCATTTCATCCACGATGCACCAATGCCTAATACGAGTGGGATGGAGATGAAGTAGAAGTCGTCCACGCAGATGATTCAGCCGAGATTTCAACGGCTGGCATGAACGTTTGGGAGACATCAGGCCAAGAGCCACTCTCAGGCATCAATTTGGACGACTGCGAGCGCATCGACGTGACAAAAGACGGGGTGAGGCTGGTTTTATCCACCGGCCTGACCGTGTAACAAAAGCAACATCTATGGACAAACGCGGCGATGCCGATCCAGGTGATCGGCCCCAAGGATCTATGGAGGAACATTGCAAAACCTTCATCGAGCAAGCAACATGGAGGCCGATTCCAGCAATCGGCCAAAATTATCCTCACCATTCATTCTGCCTGGGTTCAACGTCGATCCAATGGGCAATGGGTTTGCGTCGGCTGATGCACTGGAAGAAATCCACATTGTTCCTAACAGAGCCGACGTTCACATCGTAGTGCCTTGGCTAACCATAGAGCCGATTTCAGCAGTTACCTGGCAGAATCGGCTCGAGGGGCACTTAATCTGATGAGCATGTGCGATACATGTGCAATGAAACATTGGGGGCCGATAGAAAAATCGGCCCGTAAAAAAAATGCAAGGGACAAAGCCGATGCACGGCCATCGACTCTAGCACAAATTTTATGGGATCTACCAGTGGCATTTGCAAAACACAAGGACCTCCAGCTCTGTGTCAGAGGAGTTCTACTTCTGAGCCGTTGTGTGATCATCTGCAATATCGACTTTCAACGGAGGAGGGGTGATCGGCTCTGGCTGGCTCTACATGGTAGTTCTCTCAGACATGATCGAGCCCAGGTCCATTTTGTCTGAATTGCGTGTCCTCGTCTCTGTTTCACCTTGAGTGAGACTCGGGGGGCAGCTGGCCTGGTGGATGCTCTGTTTTTGAAAGCCGATTGGGTGGCCATCGTCTAGTCCTGCGTCGTGATTTTCGTCAAGGGTGGTGATCCAGCAGAACTCAAACTCATTGATCGAAAAGATGAAGGATAGTTCATGAGGGCTTGATGCGCTGACATCGGCTTATTGAGCTTTGACCAAGATTGCAATCACCCCGTGGTCGAAGAGATGAAGGGCGGATTATGAGAGACCGATGCGTTGCCATCGGCTCATTGAGAATCGGCTTAAAAGAAATCGGCGAAATCAAATTGGGGAAACTTCTTCATTAATGAACAGGATTTCTTACAAAGAAAGAGCCGATTGCTCAAAGAAGGAAGAACAAAAGAAGGGTCTGTTGACCAATCTACTACTACTAGGCCTACACTAGTAGATCCTAGTCTACGGGCCATCGCTGCCCTCGTCGTCATCCTCGGAGCTCTCATCGGCACTACTGCCGATGGGCTCCTCGTCGCTGCTCCCGTAGCCCTCTACGGGAGCTTCATCCTCCTCTTCATCGTTGCTGCTGTCGTCGTCCCACCACATGCGGAGGCGTTTCGCCGGCGGGTAGCCCTCGAGGGAGTCGTCGTCATCGTCTTCCTCTTCCTCTTCTTCAGAGGAGGGGCAGCCGTCCCAGGGGAACAGGTCATCCTCGCTTTCCGATTCCAGTTCCCCATCGGCGAGGAACTGGAGATCTTCATCTCCGCTGGTCAAGGACTGGTCGTGGTCTTCCTGGTCCCATTCTTCTGGTGCGCGGATGTCCTCCGGCGTCTCGCGGGAGGAGGAAGACCCATAGGAAAGACCGGAAGAGGAAGAGGAGGAAGAAGACATGGTGGCGCAGGAAGGTTTTTTGGGTGCTAATGCGAGGAGGATGAGGGGGAAGCAAACTGTTTGGAACAGTTAAATAAAAGGGGATATGGTAGAGATTCAATGCCACAGCAGTTTCCGAGGAAGTGGTGCCCAACGGAAAAATTTCGCAGGCCACGCGGAGAAGTGGAATAGGCAAGGCATCGTGATGAAGGATACTGCGGCAGTTCTGCTCTGCCACGACATGACCCGACGAAGGAAAAGCGTAATGATTTTGGAAATGTCATTTCCAAAACCAGGGGGGCATGTGTTATCACCAGAATTTGAGCGGATCAGAGGTGGGCTGCGATTGGAGATGGGCTTGAAGATTATATATAGAAGAAATACATGAATCGGCCTTGTGTACCAAGTTTGGGCTAATTTCCCGTGTATCTGTACCATAGTAGGATACGTGTCGGTTAGAAGTTAGAGTTTAACCCGTGCACGGTTAGGTGCACGCCTGAATTAGAAAGTCCCCCGGACTATAAATATGTATCTAGGGTTTATGAAATAAACAACAACCAACGTTCAACACAAACCAATCTCGGCGCATCGCCAACTCCCCCGTCTCGAGGGTTTCTTCCGGGTAAGCACCATGCTGCCTAGATCGCATCTTGCGATCTAGGCAGCACATGTTTATTCGTCTTCCATGCGTTGCTCGTACTGAAGCCTTTTTGATGGCGAGCAACGTAGTTATCATAGATGTTTTAGGGTTAGCATTGTTCTTCTATCATATGCTATCGTCGTGCAACCCTTAGGCATCTAGCCGCCCTTACGCATGTCACGGGTGTAAGGGCGGCACCCCGCTTGATCATTGTTTAGTAGATCCGATCCGTTATGATTGCTCCTTGTTCTTCAAGGATTAGTTTAATATCTGCATTGTTAGGCCTTACAAAGGGTTGGAGGATCCAGCGGCGTGTAGGGTGTAGTTTGCTAGCCCTAGACAGGACGTTCCGAGGATCAACCTCGTGTTGGTTTTTAGGCCCCGTCTAGGATCGGCTTACGATCACCGTACGCGAGCGCGAGGCCCAATCACGAGTAGGATGTTCCGATTATGCGGTGAAAACCCCAAATCGTAGTAGGTCGCTTTAGCTTTATCTTGATCAAGCAGAACCACCATCCGATCGTACACCTCGTACGTATCATGGGTGGATCGGCTCTTTGAGCCGATTCACAGGACAACCTGAGAGCCGATCGAGGCTCGTATTTAATGTTTACGTGTATGCCATGCAGGAAACTAAGCGAGGCATCATCCAACACCTTCCTGACCAGGTATAGGTCAGGTGGCACGCCCTTGCGACAGCATCGGACGTGTGTGCAGAAGGCTTTGCGGGCCGTCGCTCGGAGGGACCAGGGCCAGCCGCAGTCCTGGGAGATTCCCGGCTCTACGGTGTTGCCCGTCGCTGCCCGCCGGTGGGTTTCTGACCGCAACACTTTTTGCCTCTTTTTAATGAAGTGCAAATAAACATGTCGGGCAGCACTTCTAAGCCCAGGAGCCAGAACGAAGAAGCGAGAGAGGCCAACAAGGACTTCTGGGAGGGCTACGAGCGGCCCCGGAAGGCCGC
This sequence comes from Lolium rigidum, assembly GCF_022539505.1. Classification (NCBI taxonomy): domain Eukaryota; kingdom Viridiplantae; phylum Streptophyta; class Magnoliopsida; order Poales; family Poaceae; genus Lolium; species Lolium rigidum. Next base: position 33,753,087 of record NC_061511.1, on the reverse strand, counting down.
CGCCGAGTCGCCCGGCGATGAGGAAGAGGGCCGGGACGCCGCCTCCGAGGGAGAGGGCCGGGGGGCCGCCGACGACACCGACGAGGGCTGGGATGCCGCCTCCGAGGGAGAGGGCCGGGGGGCCGCCGTTGACACCGGCGACGATGACGATACCTGGGACGACGCCGCTGATACCGGTGAAGAGAACGCGGCCAACCGCACAGAAGGTGATAGCAGCGGCAACCCTCAGGAGGGTAAGAAGAAGAGGACGGCGAGGAGGCCAAGGAGGGATCGGAGGCCGCAAGTGCTCGCCAACGTCACCGATGCTGTCACGGTAGTCTCCGAAAGTGGCCTACCGATGGAGCCTTCGTGGGTTGCCAAAGGGTACGGCATGCAACTAGGGTGCATCGTCCGTGAAACCGTGCCGATCCTAACTCAGGACCTCAGAAGCAAGGAGAACGCGGCTATCGCCCAATCCCTCCTCCAGAAGCTTCACCAACGATACACGTTCCCGGAGCCATTCAATAAGAAGGTGGAATCTTTAGCTCTCACGAAGATGAGCACCGCCTTGAGCAGCTGCAAGAACCGGCTGAAGAGAAAGATCGAGGCCGGTGAAAGCTGGGAGAGGATAAGTAGCAAAGACCCGTCGATCTCCTTAGAAGACTTTAATGCATTCAAGTCTTACTTACAGACTGACAGTGTTAAAAAATGGACCGCCTGGGGGAAGAAAATGCGGGACTAGAACTTAGGGACCCACCATTGCGGAAGCGGCGGTTACCGAGGAAAACAGCCCACTTGGGACAAGGAGGATGCCGAGATGGTACGTCTGGGGAAAGAAAACCCCTGGCACAAAATCCAGGATGTACATGCTAGGAACTTTGTCCGGTCCCGCTACTACTTAGACTGGAAGACGGGGGAATTTATTACGGATCACAAAGATGTGAGGGATTTCGAGAAGTACCTGGTAAGGATAGTTCTATATTATTTCGCTCATCTTATTGGGCAATGAAGCCAAATGGGCTAACCTTAAGTTCCTTTGTCTGAAGGATGAAGAGTTGACGAAGGCTAGTTGTACGGCTGGCCCGTCGTCCCAGGGGTCGACGGAACCGTGGGACACGCCTTTCAACAGGGCGACGAACAAATACAAGGAGAGGGAGCTGGACAAGCCACCGACGTCGGGTGGCCGTGTGTCCGGATTTGGCACAAGTATGAAGCTATCCGAGTACTACCGATCGGATGCCAAGATGAGAAAGCTGGAGAGGAGGTCGTCGGCTAAGGATAAATCCGAGGTTCAGGAGCTGAAGAAGAAGGTGGAGTCACTAGAGAAGCTGGTGGCCGAAAAGCCTGTGGAGAACACGGAGATGATGAACAAGTTATTGGACGAGAAGATCCGGCAGATCATCCCCCCTGGGTTGATGGAGGGGTTACCTGCAAGTGGGGCCGATACATGTGCCCAGCATCAGCGGCAGCAACTCAAGCTTCCACGTGTCGCCGACGGTGCCGCTCCACCCGACGCCGGCGTCGGGGCTCCACCAGACGCCGCCGCTCCACCGCGACGCCGCAGCTCCAACCGGTCGCATCGACGCCCCCAACCGCCGCCCTTGTATCGACAAGTAGCCGAGATCGACGCCATCAAGGAGGTAAACTCATTAGTTACTCCTTCGCGTCATCTTCTTTAACTATATATGCCTTTCGTGACTGCCATCTCACGATGCCCAACATGGCGCCCCGGACTCAGGATGAACAATGCATACTTCTGCAAACGGTGGAGCCCGGCGGCAAGTTGGTGGAAGTTGCTAGCGGCCTTGTCATGGCTTCCCGCGTTATGCACGGCGCTAGATTGGCGGAAGACGTGGCGAAGGTCAAGTTGGTAATGGTAGTGCCGGAGTACCGCTACGCCATCCCCCCTTTCAACCTCCGGGCACAGACGAAGGCGACGTTTTGCCCCTTGGGGATTGCACCTCATGGCTTATGAAATGGCCGAAGAACCAGTATCGTCGGGGGGGTCTTCCGAGTGCTAAGAAAAGCACCGGCACCACCTCCCCTATCATCCGGCCCAAGATCGGCAGCGCCGACGACACCCTTAAGGAAACGGCGGTCGCCGCCCCCACTACCCTGAAGGAACCGGCGGTCGCCGCCGCCACCCGGAAGGAACCGACGATCGCCGCCACCACCACAGGCCACAAACAGTTGTTTGGAGCGCTACCACAACGACCGTCAACTAGACGCACGGTACGCCAAGCGGCGGCATCGCAACCGCCACCACCTAAGGTCCAGGACATGGCGCCACTTGATGGCAACGATGTAGATGATGACATCGATGCCTACATCAACACCGGCGCCGCAGCCAAGATATGTACATGCCTCCTATGGATGAACAAGCCTTCCGCACTCACGGCGATCAACTTGGTCGTCCCCCTACGATCACGAAGCAGCGCCCGGTCTTCACGGGTCTTTCTCAAGACACTCCTCCGGAGGCCGGCAATCCAGCTCAAGTCAAGCCTCGCTACCGTTTTCAGCCCTAACACGCTGCGTAAGACGATCATCGGGGAGCCACCCAAATCAACCCCAGCGACCTCAGAAGCACCACCAGCACCCGAAGCACCACCATCAGCACCACCAGCACCCCCAGTAGGTCAGGTGAAGAAGGCAAGGAAGAGAGGAGCCAAGAAGGGCGCATCTTCGAGCCAGCCTGCTCCTAAGAGGATCCGGGCCGACGACATGGTACCACCTACACCGGATGGCTTGCCCCGGTGTCATGAAGCTGGTAAACCTATACTTCCTCCGGACATGGAACACCTCGCAAGTGGACCAATGCTCCCTTTGCAGCAGTCTATTAATTATCTAGAGAGCGTCCTTCTTAAAGAAAAGGATCCAAATTACCCGGTGTTCTCGATCAAGGTGCCGTCCGACCAGAACTTCGTCAATGAAGACCCCGCGGATATCTTCTTCATAGCGTTCGAGGACGTCTTCAATCTATTTCACTCGAAACGGCTCGACTATAACTTGGTCCGCCTATACGCGATCAATCTTCGATGAAGATCAACGAGAGAGACCCGGCCACATCGCGGTAGCGGATCCCTACTACATGCGTGATAGCCAGCTCCAGGACGGCTCAAGGACACGGACCAAGGCGGTGCGGTACCTCCAGAACTTCATGCTCATGTACAAAGAGAGCAACACCATTCTTCTGCCTGTCTTTCCCAAGTAAGTACACATCCGCTCATGGCCGTCGTAACTTATGCTTTCTTATATATTTCTTCCATTGACGATCATTTCCAACATTCCATTTCAATTGCATGTGTTGAGCAGGGACAAATACTGCACACTCATCATCCTAGATCCGAAGTGGTCACTAGCCCAGTATTTCGACTCGTCGAGTACGACGATGAAGAAAGACTACAACAGAATAAGGGGTGTTCTCGATGAGGCTATCCTTGGCTACTCCAAAAATGGAGGCACCTTCGACAAGAATGGGCAATATATCAGGCCGGACACTAAAAAGATCGGGTTCAAGCATGTGATCAACTTCCCTTGTATCAAGAAGCCAGCTGGTAGCATTAAGGAGGCATTCTATGTCCTCCATCACCTTAAAGGGTTTGTCGAGGATGCAGAGATGATGTCTCTGCCACCTAGTAAGCGAGACCCCATTAAAATGTCGAGGGAAATAAATGATGATGATCTTAGAGAAGACTTCCATCGCATCCAAGTAAAGCTCTCGGAAATTATCTTACAAGATGTATCCAACGCATCGGGGCTCTTACACGCAGTTAGAGCGCTGTCTAAGAGGGATATCGAAGAACGCCTACATAGGCAGGGTGATGGAAGGACGTGGACGACGAAGGACTTGTACAAGCCGTTCCCGGAGCCGCTCAAGAAGGCGTCTCGTTGACCGAGGCCGATGTGCCTAGCATTACTTTGAATCGATGGACAATTTGTACCGTGTTGTAAACTTAACTTGCTTAATTTGCTCGAAACGGTGGTCGTCGTTGTTTTACTTCAATTACTATTGTATTCGTTATCGTTGAACCATATTACTTATGTGATACCGATGCTATATGTGTTTTAGGTCTATATTATTTCCTTGCTTTAATTCTTGTGAATATGTATGCATGTGAACCCTCTAACTCTTTCCATTGCGTTATATACTAATATGTCTTGTGTCCATAGAGATGACGTACTACGTCGTGTTCGAGGGGCGGGTTCCAGGAGTGTACGAGGAGTGGGAGGAGTGCAACAAACAGGTGCACAAGTTCAGCAGCAACTGCTACAAAGGGTACCCGACTAGACACGAGGCGGTTGCCAAGTGGAGGGCGCACCAGTCGAACAAGAGCAAGATGAAGACCTTCCTTGTGCTCTCGCTCTTGCTCACCATCGTCGCGGCGGTACTCTATTTCATCCTAGTGTAGGCGGCGGCCGGTGTCACTTCGTTTGTATCTAGAGATGATGAGAAATTAATTAATTTGCATGGATTATGAGTTGTATGGAGCTATATGTATAACTCGATCGGGCTCTAAGTAATGTGATGATGATGTGATGATTATATATGTCCATATTATATCTGTCTATATTATATAAGTATACAACCTGTATACGGTGCATAAAACCAGTATAAAACCTGTATAATACACCAGGGAGCACAAAATCGAATATACCTGTAGATTGTTATGTGGCGCACCAAAACATAATTCTGTGGCGCACCTATTTCTGTGGCGCAGCTATATCACATGCGCCACAGAACTACTTATTTCTGTGGCGCACCGGACCTAGTGCGCCACAGAAACCTTAATTATGTGGCGCACGGCCAGGTGCGCCACAGAAACCTTATTTTTGTGGCGACGTTTCTGTGGCGCACCTCCCATGCGCCACAGAATCCCATTTCCGTGCGCCACTGATGAGGCTTTTCCTACTAGTGATGGATCAGCTGTCACTTGGTGTCAACACAGAAAAGAGCTTCGCGCCGCTCCCTCTAGACCAAACGGTCGGAATAAAAGCATGGGTACGCATGACCGAATACCAACGATCCAACAAACTCCAGGCAATACAAGCACTATTACACTTGCCGGCGGCACCTTCCGGAACTCAACACTCCGGCCAGATCGCGAGACCAGGCCTCTGGTAGGTCTTCCTCTTCACCCAAGAGAGGCCCTAGGACCGCCGCCTTTATTCAGGTCGGGCCCCCACGCCGGCGACCATCCCGGGCTGGCCATAGCTGCCGCCGGAGACACCAAGCAGATCGCCGTAGTCCGGAGACACCACACACGCCTAGGCACCACCGCAGCCGAACGCCAGCCCTCCACCGCCGGCCGCCGATAGGCGAAGAGAAGGGGACCTAGGGTTTCCCCCTGCAGCCCGCCCCCACCCTCCCTCCGCCGCCAGCAAGGCACATCACCACCTCCCAGCCGTCTTCAACGACGCAGAGGTAGCCCGGGTAAGACTCCACGCCATCGACGGAGAAGAAGGAGAGCCTGCTAGAACCAAGGGGCCAGCGCCACCACCTGCCTTCGCCGCCAGCTGCAGAAGCTTCTCCTAGGGCCGCAACCCCGCAACGTCGTCGCGTGGAAGGAAAGGCCGGACGCCGCCGAGCCTCCTCGATCCGCGACAGAGGAGGCCGAGGAAAGCCGCCGCCGTCGCGCCACACAGGGGCTTTGCCCGGCGACGCCCTGGGCGGCGGCGGGAGAGGAGACCGAGGAAGGGGGCGCCGGGGGAAAGTAGGAGGTGGCCGCCCGGCGTGGCGCGGCCCCGCCGCACGGGTGCGGGAGAGGTTAGGGTTGGGTCGTGCGGGAGAGGTTAGAGTTCTATACACACCTACGAACCAGGTCTGGTCTGATGCTCTGAATAAGGATGGAAATTTTATCCACGGATCCGTGTATCCACGAATATCCGGCCAACGGGCACGGGTATGGAAGGTTGATTATGTCCGGGTATCCACGGATATCCACGAATTTTATGGGGCGGATATCCGATAACTCATGAGGTGTGTAGAGGTTTTGCCCCATGGATATTCAATAAATATCCAGCTGACATGTGGGTCCCACATATCCAACTTCTGATCCCCTCCCGCTCACCTCAACTCTTCTACAGAGCGACCCCTCGAGCCTGCAGTCTTTTTCTTTTTCGAGCTTTCCGAGCCTGTAGTTGGAAACCGATGCAAAAAAAAATCAATTAATCCACCGACATCGCCTCGAATCCAAATCCGAATACGAACCAACGAAATAAACAAGCGTACTCACGTCCAACTCCAAGTACCAACCAACAGAAACTGAATCAAAGTTTAAACGAAGCACTGAAGCAGCATCTGGTGTACTCCACGACTCCATGAGTCGATCAATCATAGTCTGAGGTCCTGAACCAAGAACTTGGCAGTCCGTCTCGATCTGGGTGTTGGTCATGCCAAAAATGACTCGCCGCCTAGATCGCTTGTATGCACGCTTTCCAATATGCAAAGCATTTTTAGCAAAACGTGTCAAGCCATCTCCCGATCCAGCGACCTCCCCTTCAGGCTTCAGCATCTCTAATGACAAAGCCGCAGTTTTCAACCCGTTCATCCCCCCCCCCCCGCTCTCATCGCTCTACAGTAACCGGTCGCCCTTCTTCCTTGACCGGTGCGATCCGAAGCCCCTCCGCTGGAATAGCTGGCCGGAGACGGTGGAGGTGGTGCGCCGGAGTGGTGTAGTCTAGATCTTCTCCCCTTCTAGTTCTTAGGTTTACCCCTGTGGATCTTGGCGTGATGCCAGTAGCTTGGAGGTGGGGGCTCGATCTGTTCGGCCAGATCGGGCTCAGGCTAGGGTTCCTCTTCACCGGTTGGTTCCTCCAGTGGCCGGAGGTGGTGGCGAGCAAGAGGAGCACCATCTTCGTCAATAAAGCCGGTGGTCCTGCTGGGGCCGTGCTGAGAAGGGGGGGTTCCATTCCTTCTCTGCCTCTGTCCTGGCGTGGTGGCGAGGGGAGGTGTGTGGGTGTCAACACCCGGATTTTTAAGTCCAGATACCTGTTATGCCATACATCACAATCCCAGGAATATTATTGTTGCGAGACATAACAGTTGAATATCATAAGTCATCATTCATTACATACCATAGTCGTCTTACAAATAGAGATCACATGATCCATATTACGCAAATAGTTGATCTATTGATCAACATACACAAAGTTCATAGTTTCATAGCGGAAGCGTAAATCGAAGGGACTCTCTAGTCCACAGGCCAACGTCTGACGTCAGAAGATTCCCTAGTTGTCGTAGGCGTCCTGCTGGTCGTCCTCTTGATAGTTCTGCTCCTCTTCATAGTATGGCCATTTGAATAGCCAGGGACAACGCCGTGAGTACTTTAAAGTACTCGCAAATTAATACTAATGTAAGTGCTAACAATTCTAGTAAGGGGTGCTAAGCTCTAGTTTATTTTGCATAATGCCAATTTTAGTTCACAAACATTTTTGTAAACAACTCTTCATGTGCTAACTAACTCGAGTGGAAACATTAATGTCATTCCCACAACTCTGTTGTGATTCGAAGTCAAAGTCACCTTTCAAATTCAAATTCACAAGTGACATAGGCATCCCAAATGGGCCTGCCAAAGATAGTACCCGGGGTTTAAGGAAGGCCCATTACCCGAAGAATAAGAAGGTTCGAGAGCCCAAGATATATTAAGGAAAGTAGAGTTGTAATAGGAAGTGTTGTTTGTAATCTGGCGGGATGAGTTAGAAACCGTCCCGGACTCTGTAACTTGTACGAAACGAAACCCTCGGCTCCACCTCTTATATAAAGGGGTAGTCGAGGGACGAGAAAATCATCGAATCATTGTTCACAAACCCTAGTTTTCATAATCGTCGAGTACTTTTCGGCTGAAACCTTCGAGATCTACTTGCCCTCTACTTCTAACTAAACCCTAGCCTATAACCCGTAGGCATTGACAAGATAATACCTTGTCAATTGGCGCCGTCTGTGGGGATTAGAGGCGTAAGGATCTGATCTCGATGGCACGTTCAAGATCTTCGACATCGTCAACCGGAAGCAACACAATGGATCGAGATGACGTTCGGAAGGTTTCACTTTCGCGTCGAGAAGGAACGATCGTATCGTGTCGAAATTCCGATTTCGTCGGGATCGTCGGCGGTCGATTCCGATTTTTCAAGCTATACATCGTCAACCGAGTCAGGAGAAGAAGAAACTTCGGAAACATGTTACGTCAGCACCGCAGCAAGAGAGAAACTCGCTAAGTTCTTCGGCGACGTATCGTTCGAGTCATCCGCGGACTCATATATAAGCGATGACTCAAGCGATGTCGACAGCTACGACTTCATCGACAAATCTATCACAAGGGCAAGGTCTTCATCAGCCTCAACAATGATGTCACCAAACCCAACATAGATCTGAGTACAAAATATCATCGGATTTATGCCATTGAAAATCAAGAGGAAACATCGGAGGCTTTCGACGAGTTGGGTAATCCCTATGTCGATCCCTCGTATCTAAGGAGGGGTATGGGCACTAAATATGTCGGGCCCACACCACGTGTCAGAGTTCAACTTCCACAAGCAGCCTGGGATAGAGCCGCAAAAGCTTTAGATGGTTCGGAGCCAATGACGACAACGGCTACGGCTCAAGAACTGCAAGCTTATCAATATAGGCTCGCACGAACTGCCAGAGAAATAGAAAAACAGACAGCTGAGTTGAACAGAGAAAGGAGGCAGCTTCGCATCCAGCAGAGAAGGGCGGATCTAAGTCGACAATCTAGAATTTCGGATGATAGCCATAGGGAGGCTCTGAACGAGAGGAAGATCAAGGTTACAACACATACCCGAAGCGTAAAGAGAGCACTTAGTTCAAAACCTCGACATGTCCTTTATGTCGATAGATACAAGAGGAAACATTATCCCTAAGACACCGTAAGCTGGGTATATGGCGACACAAGCTTACATCCTCGCATCTAGGCCACCCCCAGGAGATCCAAGGGAAACATTATACAATATGGCGTTAGCAGGGGTTGGAGCTATGGGGACAGCGTTTGTATCGACGCCTCCCGAAGAAACGGCAAGGCAAAATAGTCCACGACCTGCAAAGAAGAACGGCGGCAGTCCATGAAGGACCAAGTGGAGCAAGAGACATAGGAGCGCAAGCAAGGGTCGATAGAGCAAGGCAAAGCAGAAGAGATCATCGGCAATCCCCGGAGCTTAAAGACGAGGATATGTGCGGCCTGCCGTGCTTCACAAGGAGAGTACGAAAAACTCGAGTCCCTTCGGGATTTAAGTTGCCTGATCACTTCAAAAAATTCGACGGCTTGCAAGATCCAGAGGATTGGCTAGTTGATTACCTCGAGACGGTGAAGTTAACTGGAGGCACTAGGGCAACAACCATGCAAAGTATTCAGGTGCACTTAAGTGGAGCCGCACGATCTTGGATCAAAAAGCTTCCGCCGAGATCTATCGACAACTGGGAAAGTTTCGAGGATGTATTCGTCAAAAACTTCAGGTCCACGTGCAAAAAACCTGCGTCATTAGAAGAGTTGAGGGCATGTCGACAAAAGCCGGATGAGTCAATGAGAAAATACATCCAAAGGTGGAACATCATAAAAAACTCTGCAGAAAATATATCTGACGAGAGAGCAATAGATGCGTTTGTCGCAGGAATTAGGCGTGGAGATTTTGTCGAGGACTTGGGAAGGACCAATCCAAAGACAGTATCCGCGTTAATGGAGATAGCAAACAGATGGGCAGATGGAGAAGATGCTGTCCACAACAAACGGCACAGGTCGCCAGAGGAAGACCGTGGTCGAAATTACCAACCAAGGCGACGATTTCCTCGGCAGTACCCGAACTACGACGCCCCAGGGCAAATTTCGGCTGGTTTCCGAGCCAGTGCAGGAGGAAATAATCGAGATGATTACCAGAGAAGTAATGAGCAACGAAGTGACAACAGAGACGAATTTCGACAAAATAGGCAAAACAACGGGCCAAGGCCACAGAGGCCTTTCGTGTCTCCCGAAGAGATGATGAACGGGCCGTGTCAGATGCATTTTTTCATCGACAAGAACGGAAAGAGACAGTCAGTGGCACTTGCGCAAAGACCGTCGAAATTTTCGAGCAATGTTCGGATATGCGCAGAACGCTCATGCTCGAGCAAAGCACAGAGAAATCCTCGAGAGCCCAGGAGCGAGGTTCACCTGCCACCACCTCCCGTGATTACGGACGACAACCGGCACCAGCTCAGAATAGCGGCAGCACCTCCACCACCACCTTATGTCGATCCTAACTCAGACGGAGCGGTGTCAATGATTCAGAAGGGAATGCCGTCCAACAGAACTCAAAAAGTAATCTCGAGACAGTGTTCATGGCGAGAAAATGCCTCCACCAACAGCTTGAGTACCTCAATTGGTCGTGGCAAGACATCGGCTTCACCATAGCGGATCATCCGCAAGCAAGTTCCTCGACCAGTGGCGGTCAGCACTTATTTTACCAAGCAGCTATTGCGGGATTTGATGTTTCTCGAGTATTCATAGATGGTGGCAGCAGCTTAAACCTTATGTACGCAGTATACATTGAGGAAGATGAACATATCCTTAGCAAACTTGAAGCCAACGTACACAAGGTTCCACGGCATCACACCGGAGAAACCAAGTTATCCATTGGGGAAGATAAATCTCGACGTTCGCTTTGGAACTCGAGAGAATTATAGAATTGAGAAGCTGGAATTTGAAGTCGTGGATTTTCCGTCGCAATACCACGCTTTGTTGGGACGACCAAGCATACGCTAGGTTTATGGCAGTACTCACACTATACATACCGTTGTGGAGATTGCCCGGACCAAAGGGACCAATCACGCTTAAAGGAAGCTTCGCCTTAGCCGACAAGTGCGACAAGGATTTTCATCGGTTATCGAAACTTTCGGGATGCAAGCCGAGTATTTGGCGTCAAAAAGCATGACCGATTACGACGTACCGCCGGACGTTGGAAGGACAAATAAAGAGTCAACTTTCAATACCGAGAAAAATTCTAAGGAGGTGCAGATCCACCCGACAGACCCGAAAAAGACGACATCCATCGCAAACGACATGGATATCGCATAGGAAAGCGCGCTCGTCGAGTTCCTCCGTGAGAACTGGAAAATCTTCGCATGGTGTCCAGCCGACATGCCAGGAGTACCCAGGGAACTTGCCGAGCACCACCTAAACTTGGATCCATTGGCGAGACCAATCAAACAACCTTTGCGGCGTTTTCGGAACCAAACCGCAAAGCTATGCCGTCGTAAATCAATCGACTACAAGAAGCTGGTTTTATCAAAGAGATATTCACGTAAGCCACATGGGTAGCAAATCCCGTGTTGGTGCCAAAGAAAAACACTAAGGTCCTTCGCATGTGCGTCGACTTTACGTGTCTCAATAAACATTGTCCAAAGGATCACTTTCCCCTCCCGAGGATCGATCAAATTATCGACTCCACGGCTGGATGTGAACGTCTTTCCTTCCCGGACGCATATTCTCGGTTATAACCAGATCAGATTGAAAGAAGAAGATGAAGTAAAGACCGCGTTTATTACACCTTACGGCGTGTTTTGCTACGTAACAATGCCCTTTGGTCTAAAAAATGCGGGAGCAACATATCAAAGGATGATGCAGAAGTGTTTGGCGACACGTATTGGGAAAAACGTACAAGTATATATCGACGATGTCGTCATAACGTCAAAAAAGGGGACAACACCGATCGAGGATCTCAAGGAAACTTTTGACAACCTCGACAAATTCTCGCCTGAAGTTGAACCCGACGAAGTGTTCCTTTGGCGTCCCAAACAGGAGAACTTCTGGGGTTTCTAGTCTCAACGAAGAGGGATTGAAGCAAATCCCGATAAAATACAAGCTATCGTAACAATGAGAAAGCCAACGAAGTTGAAAGAGATACAACAGCTAACTGGGCGAGTCGCAGCTTTGAGCAGATTCGTCGCCAGGTTAGGAGAAAAAGCTTTACCATTTTACGCTCTGATAAAGCAAGGAGACAAATTCCAGTGGAACGAAGAAGCCGACAGAGCTTTCGAAGATTTGAAGCGCAAAATCTCGACACCACCAATTTTGGTGGCGCCGAAAGACAAGGAACCTCTCCTGCTATATATCGCAGCCACGCCCCAAGTGGTGAGCACGGTGCTAGTTGTCGAAAGAGAAGAAGAAGGAAAACTCCACGGAGCACGAGGCCAGCATACTTCGTCGACGAGTTTTATCGCCATCAAAACAAAGGTACCCTCGCACCAAAAGCTAGCATACGGAGTGTTCACAACAAAGCACGAAAATTGCGCCACTATTTTTCGGCACACCCGATCATAGTGGTCAATGAGGCTCCTTTGTCAAATATATTGAACAATCCAGAAGTTACTGGTCGTGTCTCCCTTTGGGGAATAGAACTTTCCCCTCGGACATCACGTATGAAAAAAGAAAAGCAATCAAGTCGCAAGTTCTCGCCGTACTTCATCGCAGAATGGATGGAGCCGCAAAACACAGGACCCCCGGACTTATCGAGAACCCGGACCATGAATTTCGACGGGTCCAAGAGAGTAGAAGGAGCTGGCGCAGAGTAGTACCGATATCACCTGAAGGCGACAAGTTGAAGTACATCCTTCGGATGACGTTCCCTAACGCATCTAACAATGAAGCAGAATATGAAGCCCTCATACACGGGATGAAGATGGCGAAGGCTTGCGGTGCAACTCGATTAAAAATCTTCGGCGACTCACAATTGGTGGCTCAGCAAGTTATGAACCAATGTGACGCAGTCAATGATAGCATGGTAGCATACAAGGAGGTGTACAATGAACTCGAGAAGCTATTTGATGGATGCGAGGTAAATCACATCAGTAGATTGAGCAACGATGAAGCTGACGTCCTCGCAAATATCGGGTCGCAATGCCTCCCAATCCCGCCAGGAGTATTCTGGGAAGAAATAGCGGAGAGATCTACGAAGCCAAAACAAGGTGCAGAAAAAAGCAAAAGAGAAAACTTCGACATCCCTCACGTAAACCACGGAGGATGAAGAGGAACAAGAGTTTGTGATGATGGTACAAGTTCCTTGGATGCAAGCATATGTATCATACATCCTCAGGAAAGAAACACCCGATGATCCAGTTGAGGCAAGGCGAGTAATTCGACGCTCCAAAGCTTTCACGGTGATCAAAGGAGAATTGTACAAACGGAGTATCTCCGGCCCTGCAAAGGTGTGTCACACCTGAAGAAGGAAGAATAATTCTGAAGGATGTACACGAAGGAATATGCGGCCACCACGCGAGTAGTCGAGCCATCGCAGCCAAGGTTTTTCGGGCAGGATTCTACTGGTTGACAGCAATCGAAGACGCCAAAGAAATAGTAAGGACTTGCGATGCGTGTCAAAGGTTTGCCGCAAAACCTCACTCCCCGGCAGCAGAACTAACACCAATACCACTGTCATGGCCCTTTGCACAATGGGGACTTGATATGGTGGGCAAGTTACATAAATCGTGGCCAGGAGGAAAGGAATACATGCTAGTAGCTGTCGACAAATTTACAAAGTGGATAGAAGCAAAGCCGATAAATTCGCCGGACGGAGCATCCGCAGTAAAATTCATAAAAGGCCTCGTCTTCAGATTTGGAGTGCCCCACAGCATCGTCACGGACAATGGCAGTAACTTTACATCCCACGAATTCAAAGATTATTGCAAGGAAGTGGGCATCAAGTTGCACTTTGCGTCAGTTGCACATCCTCAAACCAATGGGCAAGTCGAGAAAGCCAATGGCATCATCTCGCAATGGCATCAAGAAACGCCCGTTGGGACCACTCGGAAAAAGCTCGGCATACCTGGCCCGAAGAACTACCAAGTGTGTTGTGGAGCATCCGAACAACACCAAATACAGACGACACAGAAACCCCGTTCTTTCCGGTCCATGGAGCAGTAGGCAAGACTACCAATAGAGATAGAGCACGACTCCCCGCAGTCACAGAGTATAATGAAGAAACTTCCAGTGATAGCATTGGAAGACGACGTAGACGCACTCGACGAAGCTCGAGACGAAGTATTATCAAGGGTAACCAAGTACCAACAGACTCTGAAGAATTACCACGATCGACGTTTGCGGCCAAGATCTTTTCGGTGGGAGACCTAGTTCTTCGGCTCACGCAAAAAAGTCATGAAAAACTCGAGTCACCATGGCTTGGCCCTTACATTGTCACTGAAGTAATCTGAGGAGGAGCATACAGATAAAGGACAAGAAGACAGGGTGGAGGAGCAAAACCCCCGGAACGTGGCGCAGCTCAGTGCGGTTCTACGCCTAGAAGTCGAAAATATAGTTCTTCTCTCGCAAAAATACAATGTACCGAAACGCCCGCGAGTTTTCGTACGCACTCTTTTCCTTTTCGGGGCACCGAGTGGGGCCGGAAAGGTTTTTAATGAGGCGGGCTCGTGGTGCTGCAATATAATAAAGATAGTGGAGATATACTTCTTATTTTTCGACACGCTCGGGGCTCAACGCCTAAGTCTCAAAATACATACAATATAGATTCACTGGAATATTTCGCCTTGGTACTTTAATACCTCGCCAAATATAAAAATCGGAAGCCAGCAATCATAAATATAGTGTACACGTCAAAAATCTTAAGTGCTCTGGTTTAAGAACCTCGCAATAAAAATATAGAACTTCGACATCAAAGATACTCGAAGGTTGGCAATCCATCAAGGGAAAAACAAGGATGTCTTATTACAACAGAAAGATAAACTTTCAAGGTGGAAAAAATAGTACAACCTTTGCCCAGTTAGGCTCGGGGGCTTCAACAATATAGAGGACTTCGGCAATATACAATAAATTTCTTCGGACATACAAAAAAGAAATCAAAAAAGAAGTGAGATACAAGGTTTCCAATATAGTACAAATCAGCTTAAATCCCAAGATACTATCTACGGACAAGCCTCTGGTTGTTTTATGCTCAGCATAAGAACCCTTGATAAAGAACTCTGAGTCCATCCGAAGAAGCTCATCTATCATCGATTCGGCCACGGGAGCTACCATATCATCGATTGAGTCAATATCATTTTTCCGCCGCGTTTTCTTGGCCAGACAATCAGGCAACAATCTTCGTCAGGTCTAACTTTGGATGACAGATGTTTATCATAATCATGGCGAATCTCGCTCCAACAGAGAGTTGAGCACGCACAAAGTTATGAATGCGGGGAGCATCTCTCGAATACCTCTAATAATTCAGGAAGAGTTTTGGGAACCTCATTTCGAGGAAATAAATTCCTATAGACAAGGGTTAATGTCGTCGTGCAAAAACCGAGAAATTCGCGCACTTGGCAAGCACGGTCTTGGAACCTAACAATTTGTTGGGTCTCGCTCAGGAGTGGCCCGTAACAAACAGCCATGGTTAAGGGAAAGATTGACGAGAAGATTTGTTCTCTCGATCACTCTTTGATCTTCGGCAAGCAAGCATCAAGAACCGAGCCTATTAAGCGACAAGGCATGAAATTGGAAGAAAGGCACAACAAAATAAAGAGAAGGCATCATGAGATCGCAAAAACGTACCTAACATATCTGTGCTAGCTTCCAGCATCAGCTCGAGCATACTATTTTCTCGGGTTGTGGCTCCCTTTGCTTCTAATACAGCAGCATCCCTGGCAGCCGTAGCTTCTCTGGCTTGTTGAAGAGCAAGTTTTTCTTGCTCAGATGCTTTCCGAGATTGTTCCATCATTGCCAGAGTCTGTTTCTTCATAGATTGAAGTTGTTGTCGAAGTTCTTGCAAATCTTCCGGCAAATGTCTGCTCGACGAACCTTCGAGGGGATTATGGTCGATTAGTACTTTCTTCGAGAAGGAAGATGCAGTGAAGCAGCGGCAGAACAAGGAGGGGTCGAGTAATTATCAAATATTAACTGGAAAAGAAAGTCCCAGGATCAATGATAAGCACGAAGAGGAATTTCATTACTTTCTAGAAAATTTACACGGACATTACAAAAGAAGTTCTCCCGTAGGGACTAACAGAGTAATTGTCGCCAAGGCTAAAATGGCGACAAGAGCAAAAGAAACAAGAGAAAGGAAAAACAAGGAGGCATGCAACTAGACCTCCGGCCTTGATGAGCTAGGAGTCGAAGCTGGCTTGATCCCGAGATATGCCAAGATTTTCTTCGTGTTGGGCTTGGCTGCCTTAATCAGCGACCTCCATCTTGATTGTTCTATCTGCTCAGTGTCGCCAACTTTCGCCCAGTCGATAGTTTGCTGGCTATCGGCAACCAAGGCAACAGTATTTTCAACGGCGACCTTCATATTCTCATGACGCACCCTCAGCCCAAGATCTTCGGGTGGATTAAAGCACTTGGCCAAGTTCAGGAAAGTCGCGGGTTCCTCTTTCTTTGGGAAGAAATAGGGAAAGAGCCGCGACAGCCCCGCTTTGGCATGATCAATGCCTTCGCGTGCCTCTGACCCATGAAACTCGAGGAATGAAAGGGCGTCAAGAAGGGTATCATTGTCGGGATCTTCAAGTTCAAACTCTTGAGCTGTTCTATCTGTCAAGAAAGAAACTTATTGAGCAACAAATGAATGCAGAGAAGAAAATACAAAGGATATGAAGTGGTTCAGATACTTACTGAGGAAGCGACGACTTTGCGTCCTTATACGCTTAAGGATCGCTTCCTCGCGAGCAGCATTGTGCAGCTATGTGCTCGCTCGCCGAATTCTCGGCAGCGTGAAGTCTCTTTCTAAGATCTTCGACACCAACAGCCTTCAGCCTTGGCCTTATCGCCTCTCGCTCTAGCTTGAACAGCGTCCAACTCGGCCTTCTTACGAGCCTCTTCACTTTGCTCTAATTTTTGAGCTAGTGCATTGGAACGCTCGTTGATAGCCGCCAATTTCTCTCGCCAAGAAAGATAGAATTTTGTTAAAATATCGACGACAAAGGAGTAACAGTAGTAATGGTAAAAAAGAAAGCAGCAGGCATCACCTTCAGCTTGGTGAGCATATTCACGATACCCAATGAATTGAGCACCGATGCGAATAAGCTCTTTGATCATGGGCGGTTAAGGAAAGAAAAAGACAAAGCAAGAAAAATTTCGGTATGAGAAAAATATAATGGCATTTAGAAGCAAACAGAGGAAGTACAGACAGTGACAAGAGTATGGAGAACTTACATCATCCAAGATAGGGTTCGACGAACTACTCAATTGGAGACTTGGCTCCGGGATTACTTCAGTCCTTGCCCTTTTCGGCGAAGGGACAAGGGGGCTCGAAGGAGGAGTAGATGTGCCGACATTTTGTTGAGGAGGCGACGATTCTTCTCCTTCAACGGGCTTCTCCGAAATAACTAAAGTATGTGACCTACTCGTTCGAGCAGCCACATCCAAAGTTGGTGTTTCTTCATCCTCATCACTGTGGAAAAAGGTGGCAGCATAAAAAGCAGTACCAACAAAATTCTTCGACTAGAAAAATAAAAAGAAACAAGGAAACTTACGAGCTGATGAGACTCTCGATATATGGATCATAAGCTGCCTTTCGCGGTGAAGGGGCAGCTTCTTCGGGTTTGGAAGTCCCGAATCTTCGACATTGCTCCTTTTCCTTTTGTTCTTTGGAGAAACAAGCAGGAGGAGGAGATTGTGCCGATGTAGTACCTTCGTAGGCAGCATCCTTTTCAATAGATCCCGCAGATTTTCGGGAATCTGGGTTCATTCACAAAAGAGGGGGCTTCTTGGTTGTCATCGGCGACAACGGCCCTTTCCTCGACATCTCCACCCTCAGGAAGAGGAGGAAGAGAATCCATAGTAGGATGGTTCTGCAGTAAATAACGACAAAAGAAAAAGTTAGAGAGATATCAATGAGATGCAGGAAAAATTTGGAACAAGATAAAAACTCGAGAAGACAAAATACCTTGGGGAGAGGATTGGTGGAGCTGTATGGTTCCACGCGGCAAGAGGAAGGAATAGGATCCCTCTTGCTCGCCGAGGAAATTCTTCGAATAAGCTTCTCCAAGTCCTTCACGTAAAGATCATTGGAGAGCCTATTGGCGTCATTGACACCAAGATATGTCCAAAGGGGATTTTTGCGAGCCCGAAGAGGCTGCACTCTAATCCTAAGAAAGTAGGCAAGTGATTTGGACACCGCACAACTCTTTGCCTCGAGTATTTTGGAGCCGATGAATACGAGACATAAGTGCTTCGTCGCCTTTTTCTCTTCTTCGGAAGCTTCAAGCATCCCAAGAGCGGCGACGTTGAATTTTGGCACTTCCGTCAAAAGGGACTATGTTGTGCTCTACGAGTTGGCACTTTCTTCGTGTATGTAGAGCCACCTTTTGCGCCATCCTTGGACAGTAATCAGAAATTTGACGTCGAAGTAATCAACGTCGGCTCGGACACAAATAACAACACCACCTATGTTATAAGTGGCGTTGTGGGAGCCATTGCCGCGGAGGCAGTAAAATGCGTTTCCAAAGAACCCAATTTGGAGTGATTCCAAGGAAGCATTCGCAAAGGGTGATGAAAATAGAAATATGAAGGATGGAATTGGGGGTCACCGGTGCAGCTGAATCCCATAGACAAAGAGAAGGCCGCGGAGGAAATCGTGAATTGGGGTAGAAAGGCCGCGGATGAGATGATCAACGAAACTAACCCGGTACTCCATTGGAGGGTTGGGGTAGCTCTCTTCGCTGGGAAAGCGAATGGCGTCTTCTTTCTTCATCAAGCCAAGCCGCTTCAGCATGTTGACGTCTTGGTTGGAGATTTTAGATCTTTCCCACTCGAGATCTTCAGCGGCCATCTTGGATTCTGGAGTACTGTGGCGAGTGAGTCGCGTGCGCGGTGGCATCAACAGCACTGGAAAAAGCAATGCTCGTGCGTGCGGAAGATCACACAGAGTTGGGCGCAAGGGAAGTTTTTGCAGAGGGGAACGATGACAGCGGCGCAAGCGAAGGAGTGGACCGAGGTTGAAGAAAGGTTTATATAGGCTTCGGGAGAAGTAATGAACCGTTGGATGAAGAAATCGTGTGGTGAAAAAAGATCTAGTAGATAAGAGGGTAAAAAGGTATTTTTACTGAAGTGGAACAGCACAGGCGTTACCATACGTACGCCAGGAAAAGCGGAGGACGTGTGTCCCCCACTTGCACGACGTGTCAACGTGGTGGGAACAATGGACCCACAAGGCAGAAAAATCCCGACTATTAATAGAGATGAAGTGCATTTGACAAAGGAAAGTATGTCGACAAGAAAAATAAAAGAAGAATGGCGACAGGAGAAGTTATTTGAATACTTCGGGAGCCTTTGGTCAGAAACAAGTTTTTGCCCAAATGCTCGGGGGCTACTTCGATAAAAGTAAAATTTCGAACTATGGCAAATATAGAAATTGCGGGAGCCTACAACCAAGCACAAGTTCTTGGTTGTAGCCTCGGGGGCTACTCCCATCGGGAGCGCTGTTCGCGCACCCGAGAGATAAAAAAAAAGAAAAGAGAGAATATCGGGAAATAATGGCAATATAGCGACAAGGTGGACTAAAATGTTGAGCCTACAACCAAGCACAAGTTCTTGGCTGTAGCCTCGGGGGCTACTCCCATCGGGAACGCTGTTCGCGTGCCCGATGAAATTTAAAAAGGAAAAGAAAGAAAGATAGAAAAGCAAGAGAGTATATTTCGAGTTATAATTAACTCTACATATACTCCCATCGGGAGATTAATATAAGTCATATTTGACTCGATAAAATGTGCCATTCCAACAGCCTGAAAAGCACTCGACAATATATTCTCGAACGCCAAAGTTGCGATCAATTTCTGAATGCCGCAAATTTGCGAAGGTAAGACCCCGTAATCCGTTCGCCGGGCGTGGCATCGCCGAAGACCGCGCTCTGCTATTTTTATCCGTATCAACGGATACGAAGAAAATTCCTAACGGACGCGTTAGGTACTCGATAAATTTGACCGGGACTCGACGGAATGGTAAGACCTTAAGCGGCACTCGTCGAAGTTTGCACCAGTAACCCGAGATCATGTCCAGGGACGTGATCTTGAAGTAGGTTTTTGCGGATTGCCACTAGAGCAGTTAACTAGTACCTGATCCGTCAGATGAACTAGCCCCAACTACCAATATCCCTGTACAATATAGAAATTTATATAAAGAAATATAGAAAAGTTTAAATTGTCAAATAAAAATAAACAGTGGAGATTTTCCCTGACTCTACGATTCAAGCAAAATCTCGGGGGCTACTGACATAGGCATCCCAAATGGGCCTGCCAAAGATAGTACCCGGGGTTTAAGGAAGGCCCATTACCCGAAGAATAAGAAGGTTCGAGAGCCCAAGATATATTAAGGAAAGTAGAGTTGTAATAGGAAGTGTTGTTTGTAATCTGGCGGGATGAGTTAGAAACCGTCCCGGACTCTGTAACTTGTACGAAACGAAACCCTCGGCTCCACCTCTTATATAAAGGGGGAGTCGAGGGACGAGAAAATCATCGAATCATTGTTCACAAAGCCTAGTTTTCATAATCGTCGAGTACTTTTCGGTTGAAACCTTCGAGATCTACTTGCCCTCTACTTCTAACTAAACCCTAGCCTATAACCCGTAGGCATTGACAAGTTAATACCTTGTCAACAAGTCACCATTCACCATTCATAGTTTTTAGAAAAGTTCTGATGCCGGAACAGTATGGCCTTCCCAACTGTCCATAACCGCTGACGCGGCTATTCGAATAGGTTTAACTCTCCAGAGGTTGTACACTTGTGCCACAACAATTGCAATAGCTCGTCAGGGGTAACTGGCCCTGATTTATCGTACGAAGTACGCGAACTACCAATCCTAACCTTTCATTTACATACCCTAGTATAGGCACCTCTCCCCATGAGCTTGGCCTCCCGGTGATAGCCAACCGTTATCCCGGAACTGCACAGGGCTTGGCCGTACAATTCACCTCAATTCACGTCATTTCACTTTCAACGGAGGCAGCCTCGGCATAACCCCTATGACGCTTGTTCAGAGGGAACCCATACTAAGACACCTAAATTTCCAGCTAAGCCTTACCCAGATTCAGGTATTGTGGGGGTACTTGTAAAATTGGAATGGTATCGCATCCGAACCCAACCATCATTTTTTGTAAAGTTCACCAAGTCATTCACAGATCATATTCCCCTTCAAAATCTTTCAAATAGAATGACTCATCATTCCAAGGTTTTCAAAGTCATTTCATTTCACAAGTTCCCAACTAAGGTAGTCACTTTTAATTTAGCACTAGCATCTAAGTATGAGGGGTGCTAAGTACTTTGCTTTGCTTCTAAGCTAACCTTGATACTCTTGTACTAATCCAATACTAATCAAGTGAATCATAAATCAAAAGTACTTTGATAAAACAAAAGTAAATAAAGCTTGTAAAGTAAAAGCTGGGAAATAGGATCATAAGCATAAAGTAAATGGGGTAATGCCTTGCTCATGGTGAGCTTTGCACTTTGCAAGAGTATTATCTTGCCTTGGTTGAGGTGGTGGTCAAAGTTCTCTTCTCCTTCCTCTTGGTAGAAGACCTCCTCCTCCTGATGGTCTCCGGTACTAGCGTCTAAAATACGAATACGGGGTACACAATCATCATACCAAACTTATTTACTAAACTAAGCACACACATGATTCACACAACTTAAACTAGCATCACACCTTACTATTAAGTTGGTGGATGTGTTTTTCTTATTTAAGAAAAATAATTTCCTCTCATACTAACTTAGGTGTTACTTTTAATTACTTAGAGAAATAATTTACTCTCATTATCTTATTAAGATTTAATTTCTCTTATGAATAATATATGACCTAGGTTGACCAAAGTCAACCTCTTCATACTTATCATCTGAGAAAATGATTTAAATGAGGTTCCATACCTCATGCAATTTAATACTAACATGGTAGTGATTTAATGTCACCAAATAACTCAATATGAGATTATATAGACCATGGTCACTACCTCATGTTGAATTACTTGAGAACAAGATTTAAATGAGAGGAATACCTCTCATATGATTTAACACATAGTTGTAACTAATTTAAAACTACTATTGAGGTGATTTAATATTTCTCAGGAAGAATCCTATGGGGTAATGAAGACTAAGGTCATTACCTCACATTTAATCACTTGAAATAAATATTTAAATGAGATGCTATACCTCATATAATTTAAAGGGATTTCTATTTTCGTGCCCCTGCTTCGTTAGTTGTACTCAGTTTTCCCCAGCTCGTTAGTTTTTCCTCAGTTTTCCCCTCCCTCTAGTTTGAAACCCCTCGAAGACGCGGGTTGCCGTCAGGTCAGAGGCCTTACCGTTACCGTGAGGTCGGTTCTCGCCGACCGTCTCGTGGCCGACGGGTGGATCCATCTACCGCCGACGCGTGGGCCGTTTTATTTCCCGATTGTATACGTGGTGCTGCCAATGACAAATGGGGCCGCTCTATGGGGCTGCCGCAGCCAATGACCAGTGGGTCGTCTATTTATTTATAGAAAATTATATATTGCCGCTCCGTGGGGCCTCCGCAGCCAATGACCGTTGTGGTCGTCTATTTTATTTAGAGAATATAATATAGAGCCGCTCCGTAGGGGCCGCCTCAGCCCATGGCACGTGACTATTTTCGCAGCTTAATCTAAAGTGACTCTTATGCTAAACATTGTGCATCCCGACGTTGACCTAGCAAGTGGTGGCGAGCATAGCCGTTTCCGACCATGCCGATATCGGCATCGGCATCGGCATCGTTTGGAGGATGTGGTGCTCGAATAATAGTGGAAATGGGATGTTATTTTTTACATGCATAATATATAGAAAATAGCTAGATCTCTAAATCGATGCATATGAAGCTACATATATATTCTTGGTCATAATCCCCTTAATTATCTAAAGGGGATGGATGCATGGCTTCACGTCGTCGTCGCTTTCATCGTCGTCTGAGTAGTAGTACCTCCTGCACATTGTTCCGTCGAACACCTTCACTGTGAGCACATCATCGCCTTCATATTTGAAGTGTACAAACCAGCCGAAATCCACACCGTGCGCGATGGCGAATTTCTCCCAGCCCTTGTCGAGGTACATCCGGCCTTGTCCGTCAAATAGGACCTCCACGGTCCAGAGACGAGGACCGCAGTCACCTGCTCGCAGATACACCTTAGCTGGCTCCTTGCCATCAAGATAGTCCGCAAATTTTTTTGGGAGTTCCTGCAAAGAGATCGAGCGCCGATCGTTTGAAATTAGGGAACCCTTGAAATTAAAGGTTTTTTAGAACATGCCCATAATTAATCACATGCATCATATATGTGGGAACGCGTACGTACCTTCTTGACCAAAGGGTCTTCATAGACGACGATGAAGAACTCCTCTATGATCAATGACAGTGTTGACGGTGGTGGTGGCAATGATGATGATCCACTTCCCCTTCCCCTTCCCCTTCCCCTTCCCCTTCCCCTTCCGGTCCGCGTCCGAGACGTGGAAGCCATGGCAATGGATAAAGTGTATGTGAACGAAGAAGAGAGAGGCATAACCTATTGACACAAGGGATGGCCGTGTGGGTGTTTATAAGGGAGAGATGACCGTTGTAGGGGTTTACACAATAAAATAAGGAGGAGATGACCGTTGTGGGGGTTTATACACAATAAATTAAGGAGGAGACGACCGTTGTGGGGGTATAGTTTATCATTTTACCGTGAAAAGTAATGCCTAAAAGGAAAGTAATGGCTACAAGAAATCGTTGATGGTTTATCGTTTTTTGCGTGAAAAGTAATGGGTACAAGAAATGGGTGATGGTGTATCATTTTTTGCGTGAAAAGTAATGGCTACAACAAAATCGGTGATGGTTTATCATTTTTTGCGTGGAAAGTAATGGCTACAAGAAATGGGTGATGGTGTATCATTTTTTGCGTGAAAAGTAATGGCTACAACAAAATCGGTGATGATTTATCGTTGTTTGCGTGAAAAGTAATGGGTACACGAAATGGGTGATGGTGTATCATTTTTGTGCGTGAAAAGTAATGGCTACAACAAATCGGTGATGGTTTATCGTTTTTTGCGTGAAAAGTAATGGCTACAAGAAATGGGTGATGGTGTATCATTTTTTGCGTGAAAAGTAATGGCTACAACAAATCGGTGATGATTTATCGTTTTTTGCGTGAAAAGTAATGGGTACAAGAAATGGGTGATGGTGTATCATTTTTTTGCGTGAAAAGTAATGGCTACAACAAATCGGTGATGGTTTATCATTTTTTGCGTGAAAAGTAATGCCTAAAAAGAGTTTATAATTTAGCTCGTGAAAAATAATGCAGTAAAACCAAACTTTGCGTGAAGCTAACCGATGACAGACGAGAGAGAGAGAGGGTGGTGGCCCCGACCGAGAGAGAGATAGGGGTTATCCCGCCCGTTAGATCATACGATCAACGGTCGTCGGGCACGATCCGCGTGACATGGGCTAGACCAATCAGTGGCAATGTTGGGCATCTCGTGAGAGTTTGTGAAGGGAGAGGGCAAAACCGAGTAGTATCAAGAAACCAAGGGCAAGTGAGTAGTAAACAGACTAAGGGATTCAAATATGAGATTTAAAAAATGGAAAATGCGTGTTTTGTACAATGAAACCCATCTTGGCCTACCTCAAACTATTTGCAATACAAATCTACATGAGTGTGAAAATTATGGTCTCATTCAGACAAAGTATGTTTTGGGGAAAGCTGTTTTGGGTAGGGCTTATTATGGAAAACCATGCACCTTCATAGCTACTAGGTGATTTGAGAAGTGGCAATTTGTGGTGAAACTTGATTTATCTAGGATTTATCTATGATTTGAGAAGTGGAAATTTGTGGTAAAGACTCCATGAGTAAGTGCCACTCTTTTTCGGAATTTTTTGCACATTAAATAACTCATTTAACTAGTTAATCCCATTTGTTGACTCTCTCGTTGACCAGCCACTTGAGGGTAAACCTGAGTATATTGCACTAGCCAGCATTAGCACTCAAGGTGAAAACTCGAGCATACAAAAAATGCTAGTATATGACTCGAGGGTATACCCGAGTATATCTAAATTTCCAGGGTTAGACTCGAGGACGCGTGTTGCGGTGCGGAAGTGGAAGACGTGCCATTGTTGACGCGTGTCGCGGTGCGTACGTGGAAGACGTGCCATTGTTGACGCGGGTCGCATTTAGGACGCGTAAGCCCCTCTCTCCCTCCCTCCGCACACAGCACGTCTCATTATCGCTCACGCACGAAACCACCCCTCTCACGTCCCATCAACTTCTCCAAAAAACCCCAACCGCCGTACGAGCCCTCCCCGCCGGCGATGGAGAAGAAGAATGCGCCGGCGGCCATCGCCCGAGCCCGTCGCTCCGAGCCCGTCGCCTCCGAGCCCGTCGCCGCCGAGCCCGTCGCCGCCGAGCCCGTCGCCTCCGAGGGCGGCGCATCCGAGGGCGGCGCATCCAAGCGCGGCGCCTCCGTGAACCGGGCCGGTCTCACGGCCGACGGACCACTTCACAAGATCGGCGAATGCTTATTGGCGAAAGAGGAGTACGTGGACAGCTACTCGCTATGAGGCAAGTCCGTAGAAATTGGCGCTCAGGTTTACCTCGATCCCGACGTGCACCTGCACGAATGGATCATGCTACACCACGCCCTTCCACGCGCCGCTGAGTTCACCTTCCTCCATCTCGGCACATCCCGCTACGTCACCATAGATCTATCTCGCAGCTCGTGCAAGGTTCAAATTCCTCGGCTTTTCCCGTGGCGTCACCATAGATCTTATTTTCAATCTTAGTGCTGAATGTTATCTTTTCAATATATTTTAGATTCTACTTCGTCGGCTTTTCCCGTGGCGTCATCGTGCTTGCCCGTAAGAACCCGCCGCACAAGATACGGCTTCGAACCCACTCACAAAGACATCAAACACTATGTTTGAGGCGCGGATGCCAACTCGTTTTTCCGGATTCGCCGCTGCAATCAACTCCCCGACTATGGTCTTCACTTGCGGACATTACCCGGAGGAACTTGGTTGGGTCGATGAGAGCACTCCAACTAAGGATATATATGAAGATTGGGGAGAAGGAAGATTTTCGATCAAGAACCATAGTATGCGTTGCATTACCCCGTTCAATGGTGAACTATATGCAATAGCTTCGGACAATTTTGAGTCCGGAAGAATAGTGTGCACCAATGTACGTAAGCAGCAGCGCGCGAGCACTGTCAAGATGGAGACACTAATTTCATTTCCATAACTTGGACGTGACAAGTTCTACCTTGTGAAGTCGGATGGTGATCTGCTGCTTGTGTTGATGCACAACACGCCCGTGGTGTACCGTGTGGACACTCAGAGCCGCTCTCTCCATCCGGTCAGTAACATTGGCTTTCATGCCTTGTTCGTGCATTGTATCCGGTGTATCTCCGTCGACACCCGGAGTGTACCCGACTCTTCGACCTGGCTGCATCTACTACGCGGATTTGGGTTATATCAGAGAGTACTCTCATGATACAAAGGCCTGGGATGAGTGGCCAGTACGTGTGGATAGAATAGGAAGCTACGGTATGAGTAATGAACACAGGCCATACCGTTTGGAGGATGTATTGGCCGCACACTGCAGACGGAAGGAGTTCAATGAATATTTCCTTGGGGAAATGCACGAATGGAGCGACGAAGAAATATATGAGGAGGAATGAAGAACAAATTCATTCATCCTAATCTTCTTGTTGTCCATACATTGCGTGCGTCTTGTATATTTTTCAGCTTAGTTTGTCGTGAACATTAACAATGTTATTGGCTGCTTTTGGCTGCTGTATGCAGTTTACCTATGTATTATACTTAGTTTTCTGATTATGCTGCTGTGAATTTATCATATAATAGCTTCTAGATTTGCTACTAGATTTGCTGCCATATTGGGCAAAAAACGAGGGCCAAAAGGCATAAATAACCCCAGAGATTTGCTACTAGATTTGCTGCCATATTGAAGAAAGACAGAAATAGAAGCTTCTCTAGATTTGATACTAATTTGGTGAAAAAGACAGAGAGAGAAAGAGGGGAAAAGGTGCTCTTAAAAATGCCAATTTGGGCCGAGAGAGACAAAACCCAGCTCCTGCTCACGTGCAACCAAACGCTTCTCGTCCCGTCCCACGCGGTCCCTTTCTACCAGCCCCACGCGACGCGGCCCCACACGACGCGGCCCCACAGACACGACGCGGCGCAACACGTCGGCACGAACGTCCAAATAAACGGATTCCTTCCGTCCGAGCTCCTTCCGCGGGTCTTCGGACAAAGGCTAGGGTAAAACTGAGGAAAAACTAAGGGGCTGGGGAAAACTGAGCACAACTAAGGAACCGAGGGCACGAAAATAGAAATCCCTAATTTTAA